>NW_025533869.1:300000-382334 GCF_020615455.1 Coregonus clupeaformis | reverse complement strand
AACATAACTATTCCGTCCCAGTCTCAAATCTCTGGAAGACTGAAACAGGTTTCCCTCAAAAATGCCCCTGTATTTAGCGGCATCCATCATTCCTTCAATTCTGACCAGTTTCCCAGTCCCTGCAGATGAAAAACATCCCCACAGCATGATGCTGCCACCACCATGCTTCACTGTGGGGATGGTGTTCTCGGGGTGATGAGAGGTGTTGGGTTTGCGTAATACATAGCATCTTCCTTGATGGCCAAAAAGCTCAATTTTAGTCTCATCTGACCAGAGTACCTTCTTCCAAATGTTTGGGGAGTCTCCCACATGCCTTTTGGTGAACACCAAACGTGTTTGCTTATTTTATTCTTTAAGCAATGGCTTTTTTCTGGCCACTCTTCTGTAAAGCCTAGCTCTGTGGAGTGTATGGCTTAAAGTGGTCCTATGGACAGATACTCCGATCTCCGCTGTGGAGCTTTGCAGCTCCTTCAGGGTTATCTTTGGTCTCTTTGTTGCCTCTCTGATTAATGCCCTCCTTGCCTGGTCTGTACGTTTTCGTGGGCGGCCCTCTCTTGGCAGGTTTGTTGTGGTGCCATACTCTTTCAATTTTTTAATAATGGATTTAATGGTGCTCCGTGGGATGTTCAAAGTTTCAGATATTATTTTATAACCCAACCCTGATCTGTACTTCTCCACAACTTTGTACCTGACCTGTTTGGAGAGCTCCTTGGTCTTCAAGGTGCCACTTGCTTTGTGGTGCCCCTTGCTTAGTGGTGTTGCAGACTCTGGGGCCTTTCAGAACAGGTGTATATATACTGAGATCATGTGACACTTAGATTGCACACAAGTGGACTTTATTTAACTAATTATGTGACTTCTGAAGGTAATAATTGCACCAGATCTTATTTAGAGGCTTCATAGCAAAGGGGGTGAATACATATAATAATAATAATAATAATAATAATAATAATAATAATATGCCATTTAGCAGACGCTTTTATCCGAAGCGACTTACAGTCATGTGTGCATACATTTTTACGTATTTCACTTCACCAATTTGGACTATTTTGTGTATGTCCATTACATGAAATACAAATACAAATCCATTGAAATTACAGGTTGTAATGCAACAAAATAGGAAAAACGCCAAGGGGGATGACTACTTTTGCTAGGCACTGTACCTACCCTTCCCTTTGCTAGATCTTAGCTGAGGGAGAGATAGCCTACCTGTTGGTTGTTTGATCAATAGGACTATAAAGTTCCCAAAAGTAAAACTCCTGTAGTATTTATATATTCGCAGAAAACCATTTTGGTTTCCTTTGACACTTTTGCTACTGCTTTCTGAACAATGATCTAAACAAAGCTGTGCTGTTCTGCTGCCTGAAAACACAGTCCAGTGCAGTGCCACATCAAAGTGAATAGCATGGCCTATTTGCATAAAAGGCCTCCTCTAGCTGATTGGTTATGGCGCACCGGTTTTAGCATATCTACAGTGGAGAGAACAAGTATTTGATACACTGCCGATTTTGCAGGTTTTCCTACTTACAAAGCATGTAGAGGTCTGTAATTTTTATCATAGGTACACTTCAACTGTGAGAGACGGAATCTAAAACAAAAATCCAGAAAATCACATTGTATGATTTTATGTAAATAATTTGCATTTTATTGCATGACATAAGTATTTGATACATCCGAAAAAGCAGAACTTAATATTTGGTACAGAAACCTTTGTTTGCAATTACAGAGATCATACGTTTCCTGTAGGTCTTGACCAGGTTTGCACACACTGCAGCAGGGATTTTGGCCCACTCCTCCATACAGACCTTCTCCAGATCCTTCAGGTTTCGGGGCTGTCGCTGGGCAATATGGACTTTCAGCTCCCTCCAAAGATGTTCTATTGGGTTCAGGTCTGGAGACTGGCTAGGCCACTCCAGGACCTTGAGATGCTTCATACGGAGCCACTCCTTAGTTGCCCTGGCTGTGTGTTTCGGTCGTTGTCATGCTGGAAGACCCAGCGACGACCCATCTTCAATGCTCTTACTGAGGGAAGGAGGTTGTTGGCCAAGATCTCGCGATACATGGCCCCATCCATCCTCCCCTCAATACGGTGCAGTCGTCCTGTCCCCTTTGCAGAAAAGTATCCCCAAAGAATGATGTTTCCACCTCCATGCTTCACGGTTGGGATGGTGTTCTTGGGAGTTATACTCATCCTTCTTCTTCCTCCAAACACGGCGAGTGGAGTTTAGACCAAAAAGCTATATTTTTGTCTCATCAGACCACATGACCTTCTCCCATTCCTCCTCTGGATCATCCAGATGGCCATTGACAAACTTCAGGACGGGCCTGGACATGCGCTGGCTTGAGAAGGGGGACCTTGTTTGCGCTGCAGGATTTTAATCCATGACGGCGTAGTGTGTTACTAATGATTTTGTTTGAGACTGTGGTCCCAGCTCTCTTCAGGTCATTGACCAGGTCCTGCCGTGTAGTTCTGGGCTGATCCCTCCACCTTCCTCATGATCATTGATGCCCCACGAGGTGAGATCTTGCATGGAGCCCCAGACCGAGGGTGATTGACCGTTATCTTGAACTTCTTCCATTTTCTAATAATTGCGGCAACAGTTGTTGCCTTCTCACCAAGCTGCTTGCCTATTGTCCTGTAGCCCATCCCAGCCGTGTGCAGGTCTACAATTGTATCTCTGATGTCCTTACACAGCTCTCTGGTCTTGGCCATTGTGGAGAGGTTGGAGTCTGTTTGATTGAGTGTGTGGACAGGTGTCTTTTATACAGGTAACGAGTTCAAACAGGTGCAGTTAATACAGGTAATGAGTGGAGAACAGGAGGGCTTCTTAAAGAAAAACTAACAGGTCTGTGAGAGCCGAATTCTTACTGGTTGGTAGGTGATCAAATACTTATGTGATGCAATAAAATGCAAATTAATTACTTAAAAATCATACAATGTGATTTTCTGGATTTTTGTTTTAGATTCCGTCTCTCACAGTTGAAGTGTACCTATGATAAAATTACAGACGTCTACATGCTTTGTAAGTAGGAAAACCTGCAAAATCGGCAGTGTATCAAATACTTGTTCTCCCCACTGTATGTGCTCGCTTGTCAGAGGCGTACTGGGACTAGAAATTGTTCTAGGTATTTCTAACACAGTGGCCCATTTTTTTCCTTGAGACCCCCACACCGGCCCATTTTTATCCTTGAGGTCCCCACTCTGGCCCATTTTTTCACTTGAGGCAGCCATTATTAACCAGATAGTGATATTTTCGCGTGAAAAACTCAGTTAGAGAGGCCCACTGGGCTTAAAATGAACCAGCCCATCTGGCATTTGACCAAAATGCTAGATGGCCAGTCTGCCCCTGTCACTTATCACAAAATTAATTAAAAAAGGTATCATATACTTCCAGAGAATGTATTTTAACGCGTTACACGCTTCAGCACTCTGAGGTCCCGTTCTGTGAGCTTGTGTGGCCTACCACTTCGTGGGTGAGCTGTTGTTGCTCATAGATGTTTCCACTTCACAATAACAGCACTTACAGTTGACCGGGGCATCTCTAGCAGGGCAGAAATATTACGAACTGACTTGTTGGAAGGGTGGCATCCTATGATGGTGCCATGTTGAAAGTCAGTGAGCTCTTCGGTAAGGCCATTCTACTGACAAAGTTTGTCTTTGTTGATTGTTTGGCTGTGTGCTCTATTTTATACAACTGTCAGCAACGGGTGTGGCTGAAATTGCTGAATCCACTAATTTGAAGGGTTGTCCACATACTTTTGTATATATACTGTATTTTAATAAGTTTGATTTTGAAAAATCTATGTCAGTTCCTCTTTAAAGATGCCTGAGTTTGGCCTAAATAAATACATTCAACTTCCTTTGTCCTGAATATTGTTAAATGCTTTATTCATCTTATCACAAGCCATTCCCATGTCAAATCAGAGCAATTTACTCCATTCATTAGTAGCTACAATTACAGTAATACAGCTAATAAAGTAAAATAAAGCTGGAGTCAATAAATACCTAATTAATTTGAATGGACGTCTGTTGTATTGTTTTACTGTCTGATCCCAGAGTACACCGTCTCTTCCTCCATGTTGCTTCTCTGTCTTGTAGACCAGTTCTTCTTGTTGATCAGATTCAGAGCTACATAATGGAGACTGTCTGCATCCTGGGCCTGTGAAGAACAATTAGAAAATGGAGGGAGACTATTACTACACATTATTAATAAATATAACCATTTTTTTACACTTTTTATAGTAATACAAAATATAATAAATTCTGCTTACCCCTGTATCCAAAGACGAGTCTGGCTGGACCTCTTGTCTGAGAGACGGGTCCTGAAAAGAAAGACAGAAAAGATAAAGATACAACCCCTCACTACTGATACATCTGTAGATGGTGACATCAAAGAAGAGCATCTAAAAAAAAATAAGTCACTTACCTCTGCACTGCAGATACTGAATATTCTCTTGTTAATCTTGCAAATTATGCAAGCAAGGACAATGGTCAATAAATATGGTGATAGAAGTGCTGTATAGTAACTACATATACTCTTGTATATAGTATAGTAGTATAGTAACTATATGGAGGATTGTACATTTTCTTATGTGATCTAAATATAAACAAAAGTAAGATGTATCACTTACCTTTGATGTCCAGCTTGGTCCTGTTTCCAACCTGACAAGAAAGTCTACACGTCAGTAAATCTGTTTCCTATACAGTGATATCTGATTATGTGAATAGTTACCTCATGTTCAAGACATAGTATCAAAAATGTGCAACAAGTTGCAGAAGGTACTGATTTTAGCATTTTTTCGCACATCATGTTCAATCATCTATAGGTGACTTTGTTGAGCTTCAGAATTAATTTGAGATACTTTTAAATGATTTGGACTTCATGTGCGAAAAGGCTAATATCGGTCCCATGACTTGAATGGGATTTGTGCCACATATGCTAAAACATTAGCATTTGGAAACAGTGCCAAGTAAACTAAACCAAAGCATGGATTGCTACCTACCGGGCGGCAGGTAGCTTAGTGGTTAAGAGCGTTGTGCCAGTAACCGAAAGGTCGCTGGTTCTAATCCCGAGCTGACTAGGTGAAAAATCTGTTGATGTGCCCTTGAGCAAGGCACTTAACCCTAATTGCTCCTGTAAGTAGATCTGGATATGAGCGTCTGCTAAAAGACTAAAATGTAATACCTTGTCCATAGACTGCTTATAGGGTAAGGAAACCAATAAGTAATTTCAGGGTGCAACGTTCACTGGGGACAGAGTCTCCTGGCTGGACATACTCAGACACAAGCTGATGTACAAAAAGTTTTGCTTGATCCTGAAATAAAAAGTTAGTTCACAACTTTAGATGAGGGATTAACACATTTGAACAATTAACATAATTAGCCATATTTAACAACATTACTGTTAAAAAAACAATAGCCTACCTTTCAGAATGATAAATATCCCGTTTTGAATTCCATCACATTAACATTAATACCCCCATAGAAATATGTGGCTGAGTCAGATGGCTGAGTGTTGGAGATATGTAGATGATAAAGTCAATTTCCACTTTGCACTGTGAACCGAGGGTTATCCTTAAACTCACTGTGAAATGTTGCACCACCATCATATTTGTAAATTGTTGATACAAGTTGAGGCTTCTGTCCTACATTTAGCTTCTACCATGAGATATAAGAATATCTGTCTGGATAGAAGCATTGGCGAGTCACATTGTCTCCAAGATAGGCGTGCAGAAGAGGACTTGTATTGCCCGATGTCCTCCGTGTCCACTATAAATGAAATGCAGTGAAGATAACTCATACAACATAAACATTTACTTACTTTAGTTACATTATCACTAAGTCCTGGTTGGGTGTGGTGTACAGTGTTCGGTTTCCCTGAGTGTGCGAATCAAACATTGTTAAACATTGATTCAGTAGTATGAAATATTAGAATCCTTGGTTTACCAATAGTATTTGAAGTTGTTAAACTGCAATGATAAGCAGGTCTAGAAACAACCTGAACATTCTTCAGCTTCTTCTCTCTGGTCTCGTCTGGTGTAACAGAACAACTGAGATGAGGGTCAAGAGACAAAGTGAAGTGACAGCATCAGTGGAAATGTGTATCTACATACACCACAGGAGGCACAACTTTTAGGTTGTTTGAAGAGGAAGTATAGTATAGTATGTTTTCATCGATTAATCAATTATGCATTTCTCTCTAAAATGCTTAAGCTATCAAAAAGGTGTGCTATTTATTTTCAAACGGTGTAAAGTCAGAGTTAATGGTTTGTATTTTTTCATCATTTGCGTCATTTGCTGAGACTTGTGGTAAATACAGTGCCTATAGAAAGTCTACACCAACATTGGATTTCTTCACATTTTATTGTGATACAAAGTGGGATTAAAATTGATTTAATTATACTTTTTTGTGAACGATCTACACAAAACACTAATGTCAAAGTGGAAGAAATTCTTACATAAGATTACCTCGTGCAAATAAGTCGTAAGAATTGGGCAAGTCATTAAATGTAGGAAATAAAATCATGTTTATTGAACTATCACACCGCATAAAGGCAGGTTACATAGTTCAATGTTATAACTTTTATCATCAAAAGGAAGAGTTCAGACATTTGCAAAATCATGATATACATTTCTACAAAAACAAATGTATCCAGTAAGTCAACCTCAACCACTATTGGTGAGAATTTGAGACTTCTGAAACCATCCTAGTATCAGCTTTCCACTTGCTGGACAAGTATGCTCTGCATCTGAATGATTCTACATTGATATTAGGAGAGTATGCCAATGCAGTGACAATCTCTTCAGCTAGGCCCGAGTATTACATTTTACAAAAAATGAGGAATGTACAAAATAGCCAAGTCACACGGACACAGTCAAGCGCAAAGTGGAGGACAGTAGGGCTAAACTTAAATTATGCTGATTGGAGGACTGTCACATCCTGTCTTGATGACTCACACCAGAGTAGATGGTATCTTCCTCTCTCTGTTCTCTCTGTTCCCTCCTCTGTCTCCTGGGCTTGGTACTCTTGTCAGTGAACTTCAGGGCAGCATAGTTCAGGCCATCATCGTCACCGTAGAGCTATGGGGATGAAACACAGACTCACTCAATTCAGACAAATTTAATGCTGTAATCTTTAGCTTTAATACTCCACTCTTGATACAGCAATTCTGCTGACCTGTTGGTCTGACGTGTTGGCATGAGGATTCCCATACTGGCTCTGCTGAGAATGGGTCCCTGCTAAAAGACAAATGAAAAATCATTTAAAACACTTGAAACATACTATGTATGTCATATTTTCTGCTTCAAAATGAAGTAGGCTTGTGAAATGAAAACAATGTCCAGAGAGGGAAGTGGTAAAAGGAGGGCTAGCCTTCACCCTTCTTTATGATCTATAACTATTATTACTTTTACTATTAGCATGAACACTTTTACTGTACCTGCACAGTGTTCACATCGTGACCTCTTCATTCTCACACAGAGGATAACGTTGACAACCACACTCAGAATCACAGCAGTTGTCAGGCAAGATAAAATGATGACAAAAATAATATTACTCTGATCACCCAACAGTTCTGAAACTTAAAAAACAAGGCTTGATTATTTTCTATTATTCTTTTTCTCAGTGGTTTTGGCATAAAAGTTAGCTATAAAAGTTATATTTGAAATCGACTATGAATTGAAGGTGATAGATTTACATATTGATATTTCCTACCATTTGAGAGAACATTAGTGGTGTATTTTGGTTATGCACAGCTTACCTTCGATGTCCAGCTTGGTCCCGTTCCCAAACAGTATCTCCCCACATGAGGCACAGTAGTAAGTCCCAGCATCAGATATATTGAGGTTCCTCTTGGGGAGGTTGTAGACACAGCTCTGTGTAGGAGACCCAGCCTCAGGGCTCTTCTCACACTGATCACCCTTGTCCCCAAGGGTATAAATGATTCCTGGATGGGATTCTCCTGTGCCATGTCTGAACCAATAGACACTGTGTTCTCCTGCACAGGTCTGAGTGTGTATTGTACTATGGTATCTGAAGATTATGCCTTTGTTAAATGTTTTTCATGAAGAAATAGAATGTTGGTTATGTTAGTATCACAAGACAATGGTTAGTATAATGTAACATATAATAGACAGGAAGTGTATTGTAAACTGGCCAGAAGAGGGAGCCGTCTTGTTGCATTGGTTATAAATAGGGGTGAACGAAGAAGATAGAACAGAGCAGACATTAGAATGGGAGGACACTGCTCTCCGGATACGCGTGTCTGTAAACTCATGCTGAAGCTTTTGATCTGAATAAACCTTATGATCAATGTTCAGTATGAGCAGACTCCTTTTGTTCATCAGCCATGACGACCACATTTCATCATATACTACATAATGGCGAGCTAGCCAGGAGAGGGATGATGCAATCCTTCTTTGCTGCATTTGGAGTCATCAAGCTAACTCAGGCTGACTTTGGTCTGGAGTCATGACCCGACTAGACACAGCTAAGTTGTTGGTTTTGTTACTGCTTATGTACACTGGAGAAATGTACCCTTACGACCGTGTTTCGGGTGGCGTTATGGCTGTTAACTGGGAGTCTGAACGAAAATATTCTAAATTTGGTTGATGTGTAAACGCTGTTTACAACAATGGATTGTACAAATGGATTGGTAGAGAATATGTTGGGAGATGTCTGCATAATTAGGGCACCGGGGGATCTGGAAAAGCCCTCGAGGAGGCGACTCACAGGAGTGGGCCAGAAATCCAGACTTAGTTAGTATTGGGTCAGGTTGATTCCTTAAGCGGGAATTATGAAGTGAATTGGTGTATTTACGTTATACTCCGCCTCTGGTCGACGGGAAATTGGTTTGGGGATAACCTCTTGATATGAGATTTATCTTTCAAGGCAACACAAAGTTAGAAGGAGATATTATTGATAATCATGGAAAATGATTGGGCCACGGTGCAGGATATTGATTTGTGTAGTATACCGCAGTTAGCTAGAGGCTACAGCTTATTCTTCATTGTTTCAGGTCACGTGGTACATCGTGGCTAATGCTAACGGCTAATGCTAACGGCTAAATGTGTGTTGTGTCACCATGTACTTTAGGCTAAGCTAAATGCTAATGCTACAGGCTAATTGTGTTGTGTGCTACATGTTAACGTATCCTTAGAGATTCCGTTGCGGCGGGTGAAAGTCTCTTAAACTTGTTTATGTGTTCGTAAGTCAGGTTGTGTGTTTTGTGAGCGCTGTTAAATGTTGTTTGACTATAAGGGGAAATGGGAATTACAGCTGGACTGGTATTATTCTGTTTGGGGAGAGAGAAGAGAGAATCTTTCTTCCACGGTGAAAAGGGGTTTTTTGACTGGTTGTGCGCATGCGTTTAATTTTGCGACACTACACTACAGAAAGGGGGAGTTTATGACACGAGATTAGGACACGTTTTGGTTTACGGCACTAAATCTACGACATGCGGTCGAAGAAACAAAATGGGGGCGTAAGGTCCTATCTTTGGGGGTTTCTTGGCAGGGGTTTAATAGGGTTTAATAGCTATCGGGAAGGAACGTTGGACAGGAATCTTTTAAAATCGTTAAAGTAATTGTTATTTGAACGTTAAACTATTTGGCAAGATGTAGTAAAGTTATAAATCAAATATAGGATAACGGATTATAATAGATTTAATTAAATAATTAAATGACGGATTGAAAGCAAAAGGTTTTTGGGCGATCTATAATTAGTCCTGAGTTAAAGTCTTACAGTGAATAATGTAGAACAAAGCGAATATTGAATGGTTGGAAATACTCAGTGACTGCATTAACGACTAAAATGTTATGTTGTGTCTTTGTTCTTCTGTCATATGAGAGAACGCTAAGCGAGAGGAGCGAGGAGATACAGGAAGTGATCACGTCACGTGGCAGAGGATCAAGTGAAAAAGGTTTTGGTACTGATTATGGTTACAAAATCTTTCCCTAACAGGATATGTGATGTTATGACAATTTTGCATGGGCTTGGCAAATTCTATTTCAATAAAAGTTACATTTTGGAGGCTATGTGCATCACTGGGTTTGGATTACAGTTCGATTGGAAATCAGGTACTGACATTATTCTTTAAATTTATGATAATTAGGGGTTATAGAGCAAGGGGTTAAAGGCTTTGTTTAGGGGGTATTTTGTCTGAAGATGACTAACTTGCATTTATTTGCATTTGATGGGTTGTGGTAAGATAGCCAACACTAATTGATATTGGTGACATAGGAATAGGAATTGGGGTTAATTATTCAGGATGGTTAATGGATTTGTTTAGGTTATATTAAGAATTTTAGGGGGAAGTCTATATAACTTATATAAGTCTAAAATAGGCACAATAAAGGAATATAAAGGGCTTGATATAGGGGAAAATTGATTAAAATAGTCATTTTTGATCAAAGTAGGGTTAGAGTAGTGTTAGGAGAGACTAATGGCAGAAGTTAGTACACCTTTCTCACATATGGATTCAGCAGAAAGACATCATCCAGCAGGGTGATTATGGCATCAGAGATGAAGACGAATACGAGCAGAAACAACGATGAAGATGAATCCAGAAGAAGGAAGGAAAATCGGGATGTCTGGGAACTTAAGGAGAAGAGGATGATGATGATGAGAGGTCATGGGTGGAGGTGACTCTGTGATCAGAAGGAAGTTGGCAAGAGAAAACGAAGAAGGGTACACGAGATTTAATCTCTGATTAAAAGTTGAACGAAGAAGGGACAAGAGATTCGAGTTCTGATGAAGAAAGTGATGAAGATTTGGAGATTAAGGGTGTTGTATGTTCAAGAGGATTTTATCCTACAATGACTAGCAAAGAAGAAATGGAGGTATAGACCGATGCTTATCATGCCTGGATAAAGCGAATAGTTTAGAAGAAGTAACACCGCTGAAGATACAGAAGAGGAGAAACTGCTGAGGAAAGGATCCCAAGAATTAAAGAAGAAGAACACATTGAGGACACTAGTAAGAAGATGATGGAAGATGATATTTCAAGGACAGAATTTAGAAGAGAACCTTTTGAAGAATACTGATATGTCAACGACGCAGAAGAACCGAACGAAGAAAACTCTATCAAATACAACTTATAACTGGTGGTGGAGAAGAAGAAAATAAGTGTTGGTTATGAAGAATCAGAGTGAATCAAATCAACAATCACTGTTACAGCTTTAACTGAACAATATCAAAGGCAATTGTACCAGCCAAGGGGGGACCAGATGTTCCATATCGACTGTCAGTTTCTGGACAGACACAGAATTGGAGAAGAAGAAACAGAGGAAGATCAACGAGCAAGTGAAGATCACCTGTGCTTCAGGTGAACACTAAATATTCTAGAAAGCCGAGAATATCCGGAAGGGGTGCATTGCTGAGAGCATCGATTAGAGAAAGAAGAGGAAAATAGCTAACAGTTGAAACAACCCGACCATTAGAAGGGATAGTGAATAGGGGAAAACTTATCTGGGTTTAGGCCTAAAGAGGTTAAACATATCACTAATTGATAACTAATTAGGATAGGGATTTGAGGTAGTACTTACTCTTAAAGTACTAATATTAGAAGATACTGTTATTGTAGTGTTGGGAAGAGAATTGAATTGTACAATAAGATGTACACTAGACTGTCTATTAAGACAATCTGTCTGAAAAGTTAAAAGGGGTGACTGTTTATTCTGCGTTACATTCTTACACTAAGGGATTTCAGGCTAGGCTAAAGGTGTTTAGTCGGTTTTGCCAAGTCTGTGTGTAATGAGTCAGAAGCAGGTGGGGAACTTTCCCAATCACATATTCTAAAAATTTGGTGGTAAGAGATTTTGTCAATAAATCAGGGGAAAAGGTTTTAAATGTTATGAGAGAAAAGATTAGATTAAAATAAGTTAGGAGAACTAGGGGTGAAGGAACTCTGAGACAGTAAGCTAAGTTTCAAAGTTAGTAGTAAGACAGAGAGAGAACAGTGAGGAAGGACATTTTAAAGTTTAGTGGGAAGATATGGTAGGAGTTTAAATCGATTAGGAGCAGATGCATTGAGAAAGTATGTGTTGCTGAATGATTTGAGGGTGATTAAGTATCTATATTTACAGTTTCCAGCAGGAGATCAAGGTCATTATAGGTGTACTTTGTGTAATCAAAAGTTTGAAAGTCAGGGATTTAGAGATAGGACTGAGATTTGGGGAAAAAGTGACACTAGGGGGTGATGGATGGAAGTACAAGGAAAGAGTTCAAAGTTTTAGGGGAAAACTGGGGGAAACTAGGAGTAAATAAGGACATTAACACTTCAGTCTATTAGAACAACAGAGAGAAGCAATTTAACTCTTTCAACATTGATAGGTATTAAAGTCATAAATATATTGCATTTGATTATAAGGGAACCAATACAGCACCAATTTTAGGGGGGAAAACACTTATTAGGGTTTAGGATGGGGACGTTTCTCTCATATGGAGAGATAATTATGGAGAATAAGTGTTGTTATCAGGACCAGGAGTAAAAGGAGGTATAGTTTAGAAGAGGGTTAGGAGTGACTGTTCACTTATTTTGCGTAAGGTTACAGATAAAGATCAGGGAGAATATGTGTACTTATCTAGTGAAAGCATAGAAATTTGTTCCGGTTAAGAATTATTGGGTAAAGGGCTATGTAATTCATAAAGTGATGCTTATAATGGAAGAGTTGAGGGTCTGTAAAACTTTTCACAGTCACAGAGGGAGTTAAGGATAAGTTTATTACAGTAGTCACTCCAACAGGGAATAATCGAATAGGATGGTGGTAGTTTCCCACTAGAGGGAATCAAGGGTTTTAATTCATCAACTAAATCAACAACGTTAATGGTAACTTTGGGTAGGGATTAATGATACGATGGTAATAGCAAATGTAATAAGGAGGACGACAACTTTTCTGAAATTAGAGGTAGCAAGAGGGACTCAGGAGGTTATGGAAAATAGGAGGGCAGAGAGAGAGCAATATAGATTAATCTGAAATGGAGAAGAGAGATTCATCATGGAAGCTGCAGGATGAGGTCTTTTGATTTTGATGACAGAGGGGGGGGGCATCTGATCAGTGCTGCTCGTTCCTCTGTTGTGGAAATTAGAGATAGATTAACTCATTCTGTAAGAATCAGTGAGGAATCTTGAGGGTTGATGTCTGTTGGGGATGCTCAGCCCAAGACGTGTTGGATGGTTGCGCAGCCTCTAGCGGGTCTGGGTCAGGGTTATGCTTTGTCATGACTGTGGTATCGGCAACAGTCATTGACAGATAAAATAATGTAGTTGTCAGAACAGTAGGGTTTAAGTGTTCTTGGGTAAATGAATTATCCTATGGGAATTGTTAGATGGAAAGTAAAGTCAGGTAACAGTGGAAACCTGAAGTATTCAGGTGAAACATTGAGGGCTAAAAGTTGTTGTTGTTCTAATAAAACATATGAGGTAAAGGGTATGTTTATGGGAATATCATATTGGGATGTTATATGATAACTTTGGATAAGCATGAACATAAGGTTAGAGATGACAAATATAATGTAATTTTTATGTACCAGGTAGTAGAAAAGCAGGACTTTGATGGTTAAATGATTAGCTTTTGACTGACAATGTGACTATGGGGAATCTTAGAGATATTTAGGGGTTTGGGGGTGATAAAGCATCTATATTCTTACATTAGGGATGGACAGGATTTGGTTACATGTCAACATTGAAGCTTCCATATGAGGCTTTTACTATTAAAAGAGAGTTAGCACCGAACACAGCTAAATCTAGGGTTAAAAGGGTGACATGGCTACATGTCATAGTCTTCAAGCCTACCATTGGAGAATGAGTCTAAGGGAGAAGGGGGGACCTCTTCCCTGATATGGTGTAACATTTGAGAGATCTGATAAGATTTGGTTGCAAGATCAGTTAGGCCAGTAGGGGGCAGTGATGGGGTACATTTTAAGGCACTGTGTAATATGTTACTGACCGTTGAGAAAGTTATGATATTGAGATAGGTTGGAGGAGTGGTGCCTGGAGGCAACACTCAGATGCCATTGTTGACTGTTCCGGATCTGGACGAAGAGGACAAGTGGCCTACTGATGGATAAATATCATTTTGGATTATTTGATGATTTTTCAAGTTGTTTTTCAATATTAGTATGATTTTTAGTATGATTTATGAATCAAAGGGGGGATAGGTTAATGTGATTCATACATCATTTATAGCTCATTTTTATATTCTTAAAATTGATGTTGAGGTTTAATTTGAAAATGTTGTTCTGCAAAAGATACTGTTTGGTCGTTTATTTTCTTGTCATTCCAGAAGCATTTGGGAGAACATGTGGAGATTGGAATACTCAAACAAAGACAATATGAAGGGACAATATGACTGGAGGAGATGAAACAAGGAGGGTGTAGCTGATTCCATCATCAACAAGTCCATTGGAGGAGGAGACTACGGAGGAGATGAAGTGTAGTGGACTACATTCCAGTGTCTGCAATGAAATATAGACATATTTGATGTGTAATACATAATTGTGTCATATTCTTAGGTATTGATTTTAGTAGAATGATGTTTGATGTTATTGAATGCAGATGAGGAACTTAGATGCTTTTGTTTATTTCGATGGGGTTAGGGACAGAAGGTCTAGGAAGGAGAGATTCATTGTGCGATTCGATGGGTTGACCAGCTGTACAATGGATATTTATGGATAGGATTTTGTTTACATGTGTATTTAGTTGCATCATACTTTCAAATGCATTTACATGAGTTATGAGGTTATCTGGAGTACCGACGGTGGTTGCCTGGGGCAGAGGACCGTGAGAGAATTTTACTGTCTTGATTGATATGGACGGATGGCTGCTGGACAGTTTTTCGCTCGCACACTCCATAGAGATTTATTCATAATTCATAGTAATGTGTTCATACTTCATAAACAGTTGTTCATAGGTCATAGTAATGTATTCACACTTCATAAACAGGTATTTTATAAGAAAGGTATTTACACTCTAGAGGAGAATGGTTTGGTTTAAGGTTAAAGATATTCAATAAGATAAGTTGTTACTAGTCATAATCCTATTCTGTTTGGTTTCGAGACGTTTGGGTTGTCTCGAAAGGGGGAATATGGTATCTGAAGATTATGCCTTTGTTAAATGTTTTTCATGAAGAAATAGAATGTTGGTTATGTTAGTATCACAAGACAATGGTTAGTATAATGTAACATATAATAGACAGGAAGTGTATTGTAAACTGGCCAGAAGAGGGAGCCATCTTGTTGCATTGGTTATAAATAGGGGTGAACGAAGAAGATAGAACAGAGCAGACATTAGAATGGGAGGACACTGCTCTCCGGATACGCGTGTCTGTAAACTCATGCTGAAGCTTTTGATCTGAATAAACCTTATGATCAATGTTCAGTATGAGCAGACTCCTTTTGTTCATCAGCCATGACGACCACATTTCATCATATACTACAGTACAGTTCAGAGTCACAGAGTATCCTGGCTGGACTGACTCAGACACAGGCTGCTGGAGTGCAGGCAGATTTCTGGACCCTGAACCTGACAAGAAGGCCAATAAACCCATTTAATCTCTCTAAAAATATCCCTGTGGCAAGTGTTTTAACTCAACATTTATTCAATTAAGATCTCATCTGATTAAGAGAATACCTCATATTTACACTGTATATCTGTAAATTCAGATTTACTAAAAATATTTTCATAATAGTAACTTTCTCTTTACCTTTTATGATGAGAATGATTTCGATCATTAAGTGATTTTTTCCTTGGCCACCTTCCACTGAGAAGCGAGGGTTATCCTTAAACTCATGGTAAAATGTTGCATTACTGCTATACTTATAGATGGTTGAGATGAGCTGAGGGACATTTCTAAATGTTTGCTTGTACCAAGAGAACATTACTCCTGTGTCGACTTTGTTGAAGCAGACCAAAACCACTGCGTCTCCAACATTGGCTGAAATGAGACCATTCTCCTGACTGATGGATGAGGACTCAGTCCCAGCTAATCCATGAACAAGAGAACATAAACATATATTAAGCTGTTACATACCTCAAATACATCTTTGGATTGTCAAGGTGTCTGTACAACAATAATTGGATACCTTGTGTCTCCAAATCAAGTGTGGACCTCACATAAGCAGAGAAATGTAAAAGATTGACTTACCCATCTCTACGAGAAGTGGAAATATCAGACACAGTGTGATCATCTTTAAAGTTGTCAACGCTTCACAACTTGGGTCTTCAGTGGAAAGAGTCCACCCATGTAGACAACACTTCAACAGTGGAGTTACAGGTGATTGGTCGAACTGGACCGAATTATTTTGGTTGACGCCTCATTCAGGCACGACTGTGGCATTTACGTGTGTCTTGTGCAGTTCAGAGTCACAGAATTTTCCCTACAGGTAGAATCTTATCGTTTAGATTTCTACAAATTGAGCAGTAATTTTTGGAGCACAGTTTCACTTATTCTTTATCACTGCAGCTACTGTTGTCTAAGAGACTCAAATGTGTGAACTGTTTTGAACGTGCATTCTATGACACTGTCATCCACTAGGGCTTCTATCAGTCACTTCACCTCAGTAAAGACATCTATGAAGAAAACATGACAAACACAGCAAATGCAATACAGTGGTTTTCTTTTAGTGATCGCTCATTCAGGATTTACACTCAAATTAATAGATAGATAGAATGCCCTCCCATGATATTGTTATTGAGTAGGTCCATGGTTCTAGTGGCCTAACATCACACTGATTGAGAATACTGTCCTGATCTCTACGTCAAATTACCTAATATATAGCTCATTGTGTTTTTTTCACACATTTTAGTTGACTTGGTATAGATAAGCTGCCTCATTAAAAGTGTTGGTTTAATGTTGCTACAATGGTCAACTTGAAGAGGGTAAGTAGTATAGCCTACAGTATGAGAGAACTAAGAGTTCTAACATCCGGCTGAAAACCACAGAGAGAGAGAGAAAAAAAAAGAGAGAGAGAGAGAGAGAGAGAGAGAGAGAGAGAGAGAGAGAGAGAGAGAGAGAGAGAGTAAAGAGCAGAGAGAGAGAGCGAGCAAAAGGATATTGCATGCAATAGGCCAGCAGGCCCTAACAAAGCGTAGAGACATCCTCATCTTGTTTTCATCACAGACCACAGAGTACCTGTAAATAGGTTGATGTGTGTGTGACGGGGTGTTAGTGGCATGAGAAGAGAAAACACTTTTCAACACTACGACTTAAAGAATGCCTGAGTATGGTCCAAATGAATACATTCAACAACCTTTGTCTTGATTATTGTTGAATGCATTATTCATCTTATCACAATCAAGTCAATATCAAATGGCAGAGAAGCAATGCATTTAATGTATTATTAGCTACAGTTACAATAACAAAACTAATACAGTTAATAAAGAGCTCGTGAATTTTAATGGACGTATGTTTTATTGTTCTACTGTCTGATCCCAGAGTACACCTTCTCTTCCTCCATGTTGTTTCTCTGTCTTCTAGACCTGTTTTTCTTGTTACTCAGATTCAGAGCTACCAGTGGAGGCTCCTCAGAGGAGGAAGGGAGGACCATCCTCCTCAGTGAATTCTCATAAATATAAAAATTTAAAAACGTTTTAAAAGTTATCAGTTTAAGATAATACTATAATAAATATAATCACATGTCACAAAATAATTGATTATAACACACTATTTTGCAATGAAGGTCTACAGTAGCCTCAACAGCACTCTGTAGGGTAGCACCATGGTGTAGCTGGAAGACAGCTAGTTTCCGTCCTCCTCTGGGTACATTGACTTCAATACATGTTCTCACCCCCTTCCATAGACTTATACAATAATTATGTCAACTTCCAGAGGACGTCCTACAACCAATAAGAGCTCTTGCAGGATGAACTTACATGTTATCCACCAATGAAAGGATCAGAGAATGAATCTAGAACTGAAAGCATATGCTACAGCTAGCTAGCGCTGCATTGCATAAAATGTGGTGAGTAGTTGACTCAAAGAGAGAGAAAAACAATAGTTTTATAGTTTTGAACAAATACATTTCTTCCAAAATGAAGGAGAAACAGAGAGATAGAGAGAGATTTCGTCAATTTTTTTCACTTTCACTTTTAGCTAGCAATAGCCTACTGAAACACCCTGCTCAAACAGAAGGATGCTATGTTAGCTAGCTGGCTATGACTATTCAACACTGGAACTCTTCCAAGTCATGGTAAGCTTTTGGTTTTACAAATGTATTGCCACCGGGGCCCACTGGTGTAAGTGCTAAACTGCTTCCTGACTGCACACTTTAACGTTACTGCATGATTGTAGCAGGTTTCTAACACATTAGTTCTATTAGCTATGTTGACGATGACATTACTTTAGCTAATATGGTGACAACTATGTAGGCTGTGTGTAGCGGTTATGATATGGTTTGGCTTGGAAAGGTTTTTTTCGCCTGGTCACATACAGCTGATGTGTTGTGTACTGAAGTCCACAAGCGAAGGGAAAAAGTGAAAGGAGGGGCGCATAGCTGTGAAAAGGAATACAACATGGCTGTTATGAAAGTGAACTGTGTTTATGCGTGATCAGGGGTATATTCATTACGCTCGATTCTGTTGAAACACATTTCTTAAACGGAAGCAAACAGATCAAAAGTGGATAAACATACCTGGATTTGCCCAATAGAAACTCTTGTTTGCAACTGTTGTACTAATGATTACACCCTGTATCAGCTGATGCAGGCAAGAAATGTGGAAGGAGGTATTGAATGTGTCAATGTGTGTCTCAAATCTTTCTCTTGACCTTTGTGCACCTATGTTGTAAACTTTCAATCATAGGCTAGGGTGTAGGAACCTCATGATGTTTATAAGGAAGATTTGAGTAACATGTAGTAGCATTAACCTATTGCTGTTACATTGAACTGAGTGAATGGAATATGAAATCGTCCTGCCTCATCTTAAATGGCACTGACCGACACTGGGAGCCACGTAATAGAGATTGTCTGCATCTTGGGCATGTGAAGAACAATTATGAAATGGAGGGAGATTTTACTATAGTGTAGGTACATTTTTGTAACTATTTTCACTGATCCACTGACCATGGTGGAGAGTTTGGCATCTGATTGATTGATTGCAACTGTGGACAGGCGGTTTTATACAGGTAACAAACTGAGATTAGGAGCACTCCCTTTAAGAGTGTGCTCTAATCTCAGCTACGTACCTGTATAAAAGACACCTGGGAGCCAGAAATATTTCTGATTGAGAGGGGGTCAAATACCTATTTCCCTCATTAAAATGCAAATCAATTGATAACATTTTTTACATGCGTTTTTCTGGATTTTGTTGTTGTTATTCTGTCTCTCACTGTTCAAATAAACCTACCATTAAATTTATAGACTGATCATTTCTTTGTCAGTGGGCAAACATACAAAATCAGCAGGGGATCAAATACCTTTTTCCTTCACTGTATCTCTAAATTCAGGTTTTAAAAACTAACTTTCTCTTTACCCTTTACATTGAGAATGGCTCCTTCTCCAAACTCCATCTTATTGCTATAAGAGCTCCCACAGTAGTATGTGCCTGAATCTGACAGCTGCATGTGTGAGATCCTTAGGTGATTCTTTTCTTGGCCATTTTCCACTGAGAAGCGAGTGTTATCCTTAAACTCATGGTAGAATGTTGCATTCTTTTCAAACTTATTGACACTTGAGAAGAGCTGAAGTCTAACTCCCAAGGTTTGCTTGTACCAAGAGAACAATACTGCCATGTCGCTTTCATGAAAGCAGTGCAAGATCACTGTGTCTCCAACGTTGGCTGACATGATACCACTCTCTTGACGTATGGATGAAGTCTCAGTTCCAGCTAGCACATGAACTAGAGAACATGAAAATATATTAACTATGCTATAGGTTACCCCAAATGCAACTTTGGATTGTCAAAGGGTCTGTTGAACAATACTTTAAAACATTTTGTCTCCAAATCAAGTGTGGATATCACATAAGCAGAGAAATATAAAAGATTGACATACCCATCTCTACAAGAAGAGGAAATATATGACACAATGTGATCATCTTTAAAGTTGTCATCCTCTTCACAACTTGTCTTGAGTGGAAAAACTATACCCCTATGTACAATTCTTCAACAATGGAGTTACAGGTGATTGGTCGAACTGGACGCGTCATTTTTGTTGACACCTCATTCAGGCGCACCCATGTCCTTCTCATGAGTATTGTACAGCTCTGTCTCACAGATTATCCTGGCTGGACTGACTCAGAATAGTTATCTTTTAGGTAGATCCTGATCATTATAGATTTACTTCAAGTGAAGTACTGTTTATTGAAGTGTGGCATCCCTTATTCTTTATCACTGTAGCTACTGTAGTATAAGAGATTCATAGTTGTGACCTTTTTGGAACATGCATGCTATGACAATGTCATCCACCAGGGCTTCTATCAGCACACAGTCACTTCACCTCAACAAAAAAATTTATGGAAAAAACACAGCAAACACAATACAGTAGTCTTCTTTTAGTGATCTCTCATTCAGGATTTACACTCAGTAGAATATATGGAGAGAATGTCCTCCTATGATATTGTTATTGAGTAGGTCCATGGTTCTAGTGGCCTAACATCACACTTCAAAGAAGGTTTGTATTTGACTAAGAACTACTGATCAATAGGTCAAATTACCTAACAAATATCTAATTGTGTATTTTCGCATATTTCAGTCGACTATGAATAGGTAAAGCTGCCCCATCAAAGTTTAGTTTAATGTCAAGAGTTGGTTTACTGTTGGTTACTAAACGGTCAACTTGAAGAACAAGTGGAGTATAGACTAAGTTCAGTATGAGAGAGGTAACAGCTCTGAGACATCCAGCTGAAAACCACAGAAAGAGAGAAACAGAGAGAGAGAGAGATTGAGAAAAAACTGAGAGAGAGAGAGAGAGAGAGAGAGAGAGAGAGAGAGAGAGAGAGAGAGAGAGAGAGAGAGAGAGAGAGAGAGAGAGAGAGAGAGAGAGAAAGGCGAAGGGTCCTTTGTGCAATAGGCCAGCAGGCCGTAGATACAAACCACAGAGTACCTGTAAATAGGTTGCTATGTACTGTGTGTGAGGGGGTGTTAGTGGCATGTGAACAGAAAAAAACTGTGTTAAAACTTAAAGGTGTTAAAAGTAGGTTCTATTTGACTCAAAATTACATTACGTGAGTTTTGCATTGTTTGCAGATTTAAATGGATGCAGTCAATGTATGATTAATAAAATTCACCAATAAATCGCTAAGTAGTGTAGTATCTAAACAGTTTGATGATTTTGCTGATGTTTGCAAATGGTGTGTTAGAGGAAGTTGGCTCTGCTTGCGGAAGCATCTGGAAAGCATTACTATAGGGGCCCCCTAAAACAGAGGAGAGTCTGTTATGTGAAGGCCAGGATTGGTCTAATGAAATACCACCCATATTATGTTACATATTTTAAATACCATGGTTGGAACAAAGGAGGGGGAGAATATAACATATTAGAGATTGGGTCAGTTGTTCTCCAGATGTCTGCAGGAGTCTGTAAATTGACGCTGAAATCTTTGATGTAATAAACCATTATAATCAAGGACAGTGTCAGCGGATTTCTTGTCATCACAGCATATCGGCATCAGTTATTTCGATACCACAGAATGGCGACGAGGACCTTTGGGACGTGTTGCGTCTCTCCAGCGTTCCATTCATGAGCTACGAAGTGACTCCCGCTCAAGACGCCGGCACATAAGTTGAGATTTCTCACAATTTTGGGCACTGGTCGGTTCGTGTGCTTGTGTGGGTGTGTGCGCTGAGGAGATGTACCGTTTAAAGACTTGTGTGTGCACTTTGCTGTTATTTGCTGTGGGATAAGAATCCATTCTAAATTTCTCAATTCTAAACAGGGGGGAGTGTCTATAGGAATTGATAACACTGGGCACAGGGATATTTGGCTTGAATAAAATTAAAGGGAAAAGGAATAGCATGAAGGAATAAGGCCAGGAAGTAAGGAAAATGTACATTAATTAGGGACGTCGCTGATCTACGGAAGCCCTCAAACGAGGCGATCATTAGGATGGGCCGAAAATCCTGAAAACTCACTAGGTTGATTTTTAAGGTCAGTTCTGGGAACTGGAGTTTGTGGTAGATACATTTTATTGTAAGTTACCTCTCAACATATAGTTGATGAGGTATATGTTCAAGTAACCTCTCATTGAATATCTGCAACTCGAGGTAGCAGAAATTTAGGAAGGAACGATGAGAAATAAGGAGCGACGGTAGCATGCTTTTAGAGTATCGAATGAATGAATGCATTCTTGTTGATTGAATTATTTTCATGTGTGTGTGTGTGCGGGAAAAAAATTAATAAAGACGTCTCTGTTGTGTTTCAGCTGTGTGTCGACTCATGATATGATAAGATTTATGTTAGAGATATATACATATATATGTTTTGGTTGAGAACAGGGGTTTTAGTTTTTGTAAGGAAATATGTTAGTTAAGGTTAAAATCTTATGAGTCTCTAATAAAAGAGAACGTTTAATAATTGTTAAAAAACTATGAGCCCCCTGGGAGGAAGTTAAGGTTAAAATCTTATGAGTCTCTAATAAAAGAGAACGTTTAATAATTGTTAAAAAACGATGAGCCCCTGGGAGGACGTTAAGGTTAAAACCTTGTATGAGTCTCTATAAAAGAGAACGTTTAATAACTGTTAAAAGACTATGAGCCTACAGGGAGGATTTTATGATTGTATAGAGATGTTTTGTAATGGATAAGAAAATAACTATAAATCTGCAGATTAGGATAAGTGAAGTTAAGAAACTTCAAAGTAGGATTTGTGTTCTATGTTCTGTGTTGGTTTGTGAGTTTTGTTAAGTGTTACTGTTTGTCTGTGTTGGGAATAACGGAGGGACAGCTGGTCTGTCTGCTTTCTGTTGTTTAGCTTGGAGAGAGCTGCTTGGGAGAGCTCCTTTCACTCTGAAATCGCACTGGTGAATGAACTGCACATGCGTGGGATTTTATGAGTTTAGAGTTATGTAGAGCAAATGTGCCACTCCCCGCCTGCACTGAGCTGCTGTGACATGCAGACAGAGAAGAAAGGGGGAGACTTACACACGAATAAAGTATCCTGTTTGTTAAATCGGGTGTTGCTTAACTATGAAACTATTTGATTGAGATCTATTGAATTTATAAATGAGAGATATGTTGACGGATTAAAAATAAAATAATAAAAAAATAAAAAAAATAACATGTTATTGCGCTATTTATAATATTCCTGAGTTAAGCTGTTTGCTTATTTCTTAGCGCGAATGTGAACATAGGTATGTCTAAAAGGGTATTGTATGGTTGAAATAACCCAGTGAGTGCATAAAAGACTAAATTCTTGTCTGTTCCTTTTGTTCTTCTGTCATGTGAGAGACGAGAAGGAGGAGACAGAGAGAGAGAGAGGAGGTGCTGACCAGTGCGTCACGCGAGAGTGTGTGCTGCTCGGATCCAGTCCAATCAAGGCCAGTACTGCTCTGTTCACAAAACTTACTTTCCCATACAGGATATTGTGTGTGCCAAGCATATTTCATGTTGTGACAATTTGACAGGGACTTGGCAACAGACTGATCAATTGATGTAATTAAGAATTGCACATTGGAGTTTTTTTGTGCATGAGTTGGTTTGATTAGAGTTGTGTTGAAAATCCAGCACTGACATTATTCTGTAAAATTAAGGTAATTTTACGGGTGGCGCAAGTCTCCCGAGTGGCGCAGTGGTCTAAGGCACTGCATCGCAGTGCTAGCTGTGCCGCTAGAGATCCTGGTTCAAATCCAGGCTCTGTCGTAGCCGGCCGCGACCAGGAGACACATGGGGCGGCGCACAATTGGCCCAGCATCGTCCAGGGTATGGGAGGAATGGCTGGCAGGGATGTAGCTCAGTTGGTAGAGCATGGCGTTTGCAACGCCAGGGTTGTGGGTTCGATTCCCAAGGGGGGCCAGTATGAAAAATAAATAAATAATGTATGCACTCACTAACTGTAAGTCGCTCTGGATAAGAGCGTCTGCTAAATGACTAAAATGTAAATGTAATTGGGTGATTATAAAGCAATTGGTTTGTGAGTGCTGTAGTGTTGCTGGATTACAGGTCTTTCTTTTTTGGATTGCTCTGAAGTTGACTACTTTCCTTTACTTTTCCTGATCGGATGTGGTAAGATTGGCACTAAAATTTTTTATTAATAAATTAATAAAAACAAATATATATATATTGATAAATTAATTGATTGATTAATTAATTTAAAAAAATAAAGAATATACAGGTAAAAGTCAGTAAATTAGAATATTTTGAAAAAACTTGATTTATTTCAGTAATTGCATTCAAAAGGTGTAACTTGTACATTATATTTATTCATTGCACACAGACTGATGCATTCAAATGTTTATTTCATTTAATTTTGATGATTTGAAGTGGCAACAAATGAAAATCCAAAATTCCGTGTGCTAAAATTAGAATATTACTTAAGGCTAATACAAAAAGGGATTTTTTAGGAAATGTTGGCCAACTGAAAAGTATGAAAATGAAAAATATGAGCATGTACAATACTCAATACTTGGTTGGAGCTCCTTTTGCCTCAATTACTGCATTAATGCGGCGTGGCATGGAGTCGATGAGTTTCTGGCACTGCTCAGGTGTTATGAGAGCCCAGGTTGCTCTGATAGTGGCCTTCAACTCTTCTGCGTTGTTGGGTCTGGCATTCTGCATCTTCCTTTTCACAATACCCCACAGATTTTCTATGGGGCTAAGGTCAGGGGAGTTGGCTGGCCAATTTAGAACAGAAATACCATGGTCCGTAAACCAGGCACGGGTAGATTTTGCGCTGTGTGCAGGCGCCAAGTCCTGTTGGAACCTGAAATCTCCATCTCCATAGAGCAGGTCAGCAGCAGGAAGCATGAAGTGCTCTAAAACTTGCTGGTAGACGGCTGCGTTGACCCTGGATCTCAGGAAACAGAGTGGACCGACACCAGCAGATGACATGGCACCCCAAACCATCACTGATGGTGGAAACTTTACACTAGACTTCAGGCAACGTGGATCCTGTGCCTCTCCTGTCTTCCTCCAGACTCTGGGACCTCGATTTCCAAAGGAAATGCAAAATTTGCTTTCGTCAGAAAACATGACTTTAGACCACTCAGCAGCAGTCCAGCTCTTTTTTCCTTAGCCCAGGTGAGACGCTTTTCGCGCTGTTTCTTGGTCAACAGTGGCTTGACACGAGGTATGCGGCAGTTGAAACCCATGTCTTTCAAGCGTCTCTTGGTGGTGGATCTTGAAGCCCTGACTCCAGCAGCTGTCCACTCCTTGTGAATCTCCCCCACATTTTTGAATGGGTTTTTTTTCACAATCTTGACTAGGGCGCGGTGATCCCTATCGCTTGTACACTTTTTCTGACCACAGTTTTTCCTTCCCTTTGCCTCTCTATTAATGTGTTTGGACACAGAGCTCTGAGAACAGCCAGCCTCTTCTGCAATAACCTTTTGTGTCTTTCCCTCCTTGTGCAATGTGTCGATGGTCGCCTTTTGGACAGCTGTCAAATCTGAAGTCTTCCCCCATGTTTGTGTAGGCTTCAGAACTGGACTGAGAGACCATTTAAAGCCCTTTGCAGGTGTTTTGAGTTAATCAGCTGATTAGTTTGTGGCACCAGGTGTCTTCAAAATGTAACCCTTACACAATATTCTAATTTTGTGACACACGGAATTTTGGATTTTCATTTGTTGCCACTTCAAATCATCAAAATTAAATGAAATAAACATTTGAATGCATCAGTCTGTGTGCAATGAATAAATATAATGTACAAGTTACACCTTTTGAATGCAATTACTGAAATAAATCAAGTTTTTCAAAATATTCTAATTTACTGACTTTTACCTGTATATACAAAAAGAAAATAATTTATATATATATATATATATATATAAAGGAGGGAAACATAAGCTACATAGTCTAAAGTATTTTTGGTTTACAAATTATTTGGTTTAAAATAATAATAATAATAAAATAATTCACAATAAAGGAATATAAAATAGTTGTTACAATGGGGAAAAAGGACATCAAAACTACGAAAGTAATTACTAGGACAAGCAGAAACGACCATAAAGATGAATCCAAACTCCAAAAGTAAGAAGAAAACGAGATGTCTGGAAACTAAGGGTGGAGTGAGGTTCAGGAGGATGGAACTTGAAGATGATGATGATGATGATCAGAGTGATTCAAAAGAGATCATGGGTGGATATGACCCTGTGATCAGATGGAGGTTGACCAGAGCGGAAAGAAGGGGTGATGGAAGTTGGAAGAAGAAGAATACAAGAGATTCGAGTTCTGATGAAAGTGAAGATGAAGACAGCGTTAAAGATTTTGAGATTAAAGGTGCTTCATATTCAAGAGGATTTTATCCTACAATGACTAGCACAGAAGAAATAGAAAAAGATATAGACCGATGCGTATCATGCCTGGATAAGGCCAATAATTTAGAAGAAGTAAGAGAACTGGAAGAACAACTCAAGAAGCTGAAGATACAGAAGAAAAAACTGCTGAAAAAAGGATCCCAAGAATTGGGGAAGAGGTATACATTGAGGCCAAGACAAGGGAGCACAAGTAAGAAGATGATGCAAGTGATAATTTGAGGACAGAAGCTTTGGTTATGCAGAATCAGTGTGCACCAAATCAACAATCACTGCCACAGCTTCAACCGGACCAGTTCCAACCGCGAATTGTACCAGCCACCAATAGCGGTACCAGTTGTTTCATATCCACAGCCAGTTTCTGGACAGACACGAATTGGAGAGGAAAAGGACGAGAAGGCTTAGGAAGAGGAAGAGGAGGAAGATTTAAGCCATACTTCCAGCAATCTTCAGAAGTGTGTTATAATTGTGGACAGGTTGGTCACTTTGCCCGTGAGTGTAATGGGCCAGGAGGAAACACCAGAGGGAATTTCAGAGGAAGATACAGGGGCCAGTCAAGATCATCTGGAGGACCGGTGAACCCTTATAGGGGCCCGGAGCAATGATTCTAGGGGTGCCCAGAAGATCCGAAAGGGGGTGTCAGCTGGTAGCATCAGGACCGGAAAAAGATCCAACAATTGAGGTGAAAGTAAACAACCGACCATTGGAAGTGATGGCGGATAAGCGGAGCTGTTTTTACCTGTGTTCGGCCTGAAGATGCTACACATCTCCCTATGTCCAATCAACTAATTAGGACAATCGGATTTGAGGGAGTGAAACAGCTGATTCCTCTTACGGAACAAATTAAGCTCTGCTATGAAAATCAGAAAATTACAATACCCATACTGGTATCAGAACATACACCTATTGCATTGTTGGGAAGAGATGCATTGTGTAAATTGAACTGTACAATAAAATGTACACCAGACAGCTGTCTGGTAAAAGTGCCAAAGGAAAAGGTTTACCAATTGTTGATGACGACAGAGATGGATTCTTCTTCAGTATTCTGGATTGGAAATCTCAGTGAAGATTTTTTGAAGCAGGCTAAGATATGGGAGAAATTCATTGTGGCAAATATGCCAGATGCAAGGCTTCGGAATATCAATTTCATTGTATGCTCAAGTATTTCAAGAATGATGCCCAATCGAACTCAGAGGAATGGTTGAGTCATCAACCAAAGAAAGTTCAACTCAGCTCATGTTGCATAATTTTAGGACCACAAGGAGCAGCTATGAAGATAAACACAGACGATTATCTGGATAAAGAATTTGAGATTGAGAAGAGTGTGCCACATGGGACCTTGTTGGTTTCTGAAGGCTATGAGCAGAAGCAAATAGGAGAAATGATGACAGAAGCAGAGAAAGCTGTTTTTGTACCGTGAAAGAGAATTTGGGGATTTGGAGGAGTGAAGATCAGCGATTTCTCAAAATTATGATTTCGGCTCAAGGACAAGGAGAGCCACAAGCTGTACGGATCACACATGAATCTATTTGCAGTGCGAAGATGGATTCAGACCCTATGAAAGAGGAGATGTTGCAACAAGTTCCAGAATGTTTGTGGTCTCAACACAGTACCGATATTGGACTTGTGAAATCAGCCCAACCGGTGAAAGTTGAACTTCGACCAGGAGCCAGACCTCCTTGGAAGAATCAGTATCCATTGAAAGATGAAGCAATCCAAGGGATCGAACCACAAATTGAAGGACTTTCGAAAGCAGGTGTTTTAAGGACAACAAAAAATCCTCAGAGTAACACACCTTTGTTGCCTGTGAAAAAGCCAGATGAAACTTATCGTGTGGTTCATGATTTGAGAGCGGTGAATGAGGTAGTGACTGACTTTCCAGCAGAAGTGCCAGACCCGCATACCTTGTTAGCCCAAATTCCTCCCTGATGCGACACATTTTACGGTGTTAGACTTATGTGGTGCATTTTTTAGTGTTCCACTTAATGTAGAAAGTCAGGGTTTATTTGGGTTCACATATAAGGGACAGTTCTATGAGTACAGTCGTTTGCCACAGGGGTACAAGCATAGCCCCACACATTTTCAATAAAGTACTGAAGGATGATTTGGTAGGGATAGATCAGATATTGCAAAGCACTGTCATTCAGTACGTAGATGATATAATTATCTGCTCACAGAATAAGGAAACATGTCATAGAAACTCAATTAAATTGCTACAGGTATTGGCAGAAAAGGGGCATAAGGTTTCACAGAAAAAAGTTGCAATATTGCCAGGAGAAGGTTGTTTATTTGGGTCAGAAAATAATGCATGGACATAGAAGCATTTCGGACAGTCAATTGGAAGCTATTCGTAAGGCTCCGAAGCCTAGAACTGTCAGAGAGATTATGACATTTCTTGGTATTGCTGGTTATTCTTCAGCTTGGGTTGAGAGCTATACTAGTTTGACGGGACCTTTGAGAGCTATGGTTAAGGATACTGGAAATGGTCACCTCCATAGCAATCTTTCCTGGACACAGGAAGGCCATGTGGCATTTGAAACAATCAAACAGAGGTTGCAGGAGGCACCTGCACTCACACTACCAGACTACTCTAATAATGTTTTTCTATATGTGTCTACTTCTACTGGAGGTAGATATGCATGTGCAGTTCTTTATCAGCCGACAGGCACAGGGACGAATCCTCAGCCTATTTCCTACTACTCTACTGCCTATTCAGAAGTAGAACTAGGGCTACCACTATGCTACAGAGCAATGGTGGGAGTATATTCAATGTATGACAAAGCATCATCTGTTACGATGGGTTACCCAGTAACAATTCTTACCCATCATAGTCTCAGAAATCTTCTGAACTATGGGAAATATACATTGACTATGCCTAGGCTTAGAGACTTTCATAGGCTCTTAGAGCAGGAAGATGTCACCCTAGTGAGTGTAAGGGATCGGGGGTTGGCTGGGTCTAGACAGAGTCTGACACTTCCCCGATCTACAGAGAGGGGGAGTCATCAGACTCGATCTGGTTCACCTGAGTTCTGAGCACACCTGTCCGTAATTAGGGTAGGATTTAAGGTGTGCTCAGAAGCTCAGTCGAGTGCGGTATTGTTCCATTGTGACTTGCTAAGCGTTTTGTTCCGAGAGAGAGAGAGTTTGTTGTTTTTGATTACCCGTGTATCCGACCTGTGCCTTGTTGTTTGACTCCCCAAATTGCTTAATCCTCTACTTGTCTACCCCAGTGATTACCGTTCTCTGATCCTGTGCCTGTGACCTCGACTACGACTAAGCCCGCTCCCCTTGGTACCTCTGCCTGTCTCTGCCTGGCCCGGGTTTTGACCACAGCCCGCCCGACCACGATTAAGCTATTCCTTTGTCTGTACTCTAATAAAGCATCGCTATTCTGCGATTGGATCTTACCACTCTGTCCGAGTATTCATTACAGTGAGGTGTGATACGGTGAATCCAGCCCGAGAATTTGCCAACTTCAGAGGATGGTGAGCCACATGATTGTGTCCAAGAAGCAGAGAAATACTCAAGGCTTAGATCAGATTTGCAAGCCTTTCCATTACGTGAGGCAGACCTGGAGTATTGGACTGATGGGTCTTGTTATCGTGTGGGAGATAAATTGTGTGCTGGCTATGCCGTAGTTAAAGCCCAAGGAACTGGATTTGTTGTTTGAAAGGCTGAAGTAATACCACAGCCCGCGTCTGCACAACTTGCTGAACTTGTGGGGCTAACAGAAGCATGTTTGTTAGCAGAAGGAAAGCGAGTGACGATATACACTGATTCAGCATATGCACATAGTGTATGTAATTTGTTTGGAGCAGTGTGGAAAGGTCGAGGGTTTATGAAAAAGGATGGTTCTCTGATACAACATCATGCGCAAATAATGAAACTGTTGCATGCTATGATGAAGCCTAAAGAGATAGCGATAGCTAAGTGTGCAGCTCATAAAACAGATGTGTCAAAAGTCACACAAGGGAACAAAGCTGCTGATGAAGCTACAAAAGCCGTCACAGGAGCGGACAAATTGGGAAAAGTTTTTCTGGTCACTCATGGAGTGGACTTGAAGAAAATATTATGCTTAAGGATGTGATTTTGATGCAGGAAGCTGCTTCTACGATCGACAAACAGTTATGGCTAGACCGAGGTGCCATCAAAGATGCTACTGGTCTTGGAGAAACCATGAGGGGTTGATAGTAGTGCCTCTAGACCTATTAGGTCTGATGATTCAGGAAGCACATGGGTTAGCTCATGTTGCAAGGGGGGAGGTTAGGAGAAAGATCATAAAGGAGTATGGTTTTTGGGCACCATATTTGCTTGAACAGGTTGACTATGTCATAGGCAGGTGCACAATCTGTCTGAAAAAATAATGTTTGCAGGGGTGTGACTGTTATTGCTGGTTACATTTCTACACCAAGAGGTGCATAATATGTCCAACTAAGCTAAAAGATGCTCGGTCGGTTGCAAAGTTTTTGTGTAAAGAAGTCATAAGCAGGTGGGGACTTCCGATCAAATATCCTCAAATTAGTGGGAAAGAGTTTTGTGGATAAATCAGTGAAATGGTTTTGAAAAAATGGGGAAAAAGTCAGACTAAAAGTCATGAAAACTAGGGTTGAAGTAACTCTAGGAAATGTTGAATATCCGATCATTTTTCACATGTCTTTACATATTATTGATGATATTTAGTATTTTCTTATGAATCTAAGGGGGTAAATGGAATGTGATTCATTTTATATATCATTTTTATATTATTGTTGATATTGATGTTTTAATTTGCATGTGTTGTTTTGCAAAAGATACTGGTTGGTGTTTTCTTTTCTTCCAGAAGCATATGGGGGAATGTGTAGAGGGGATTCAAATACTCAAACATGGACAATATGAATGGACTGGAGGAAGTGGAACATGGAAGGTGTGGAAATGTTCAGATTCCATCATCGACGTTGCATTGAAAGTCGACACTGCTGAGGAGATGCAGTGTAGTGGACTACATTCCAGTGTCTGCAATGATATATATAAACATATTTGCATGTGTAATACATAATTTGTGTCATATTCTTTCTGTATAAATTTTTGAAGAATGATATTTTCTGTTGCTGGGTACATGTGGGGACCTCAGATGTTTTTGTTTATTTCGTTGAAGCTTAGGGATATTGGGTCTAGGCAGGGACAGAGAGAATCCACAGGGGGGTCCGATGGGTCTACCAGCCTGAATGTGGACATTTTTGATTGTATTTTGTTTTCTGAGGCTTTCATGTGTATTCAATTGCATCATAGTTTAAAATGCATTGATAAAGATTTATAAATTGATCTGGAGTACTTAGGTGGTCGCCTGGGGCAGAGGGGCCGTGAGAGAATTTTACTGTCTTGATTGATTGATGGATATTTGGAAAGAAAGCTGCCAGACAGGTTTTTCACTCACACTCCATAAAGATTTGTTCATATTTCATAGAAATGTATTTACACTCCATAGAAAAATGTGTTTACTCTCCATAAATGTTGGTTTATTGCTAAAGTTACTCAATAAGAAAAAAAATATTTGTCATAATCCTATTCTTTTTTGTTTCGAGACTTAATTAGTCTCGAAGGGGGAAATATGTAGTATCTAAACAGTTTATGATTTTGCTGACGTTTGCAAATGGTGTGTTAGAGGAAGTTGGCTCTGCTTGCGGAAGCATCTGGAAAGCATTACTATAGGGGCCCCCTAAAACAGAGGAGAGTCTGTTATGTGAAGGCCAGGGATTGGTCTAATGAAAAACCACCCATATTATGTTACATATTATAAATACCATGGTTGGAACAAAGGAGGGGGAGAATATAACATATTAGAGATTGGGTCAGTTGTTCTCCAGATGTCTGCAGGAGTCTGTAAATTGACGCTGAAATCTTTGATGTAATAAACCATTATATTCAAGGACAGTGTCAGCGGATTTCTTGACATCACAGCATATCGGCATTGTTATTTCGATACCACAGTAGTCTAAGAAATATTGCCATCAGGTTGTAAATCACAGCTGGTAATGTTACATTGTTTACTGCCTCCAGCCATTCAGGGGATGAACTGTATCAGTTTCACTCACCCCTTATGAAAAAGGCTGCAGTTAGCGTGCAGTATAACTGCAGTGTGCTGCAAATACTGAGTCCAAAATAACACTTTTTTTTACTGCAGTAATTTTGCAGCACACTGCAGTTATTCGGCAGTTAATCCTTCCAAAATACCACAGTCGACTGCAGTTACTGCACTTTTACAGCAGTTTCAAAATTGCAATCTTTTTTTGTAAGGGACCCAATACTTTGGACAAAAACTGAAGAAAAGTGCAATGATTGGGAACCTCAACACAATCAATCTAGCTATGTAGTAACATTATGTGGCTAAGGCTATAGCTTAAATATTTATTTATGCCTACTTATTTAGGTAGCTATATAGCTTGATAGCTAGCGAAACAATGTAGCTAGCTAAAACCTAAAATGACACAGAGCCTTGTACTGTAGCTAGCTAGCTGCTGGAAGGATGTTATGTTATCATCTGGACAAGTGAGGAAGTGGCAGACCTTTTCCCAAAAAACATTACTTTTTTTTTTTTTTTAGCTTTGGCTACAACTATTGGGATTATCTACCAAGAAATGTGACTAACTAAACTAGCTACCTATTTACTGAAACCTGAACGACTGTCACGATCGCTCTAATGAGGACCAATGCGCAGCGTTGAAGGTGAACATCTTTTTATTAGATAAATGATCACACGATCAAAATAACAAACGAAACGTGACGCCTACAGTTGAACACAACCCAACGAGAACAAGAAACCACAAAACACAAAGTGAAAACCCGACAGTTTAAATATGGCTCCCAATCAGAGACAACGAGCCAACAGCTGACACTCGTTACCTCTGATTGGGAGTCACTCACACAAAGAAATACAATAACCTAGACCCACAACAAAACATAGAAACTAACACCCTGGCTCAACATACGAGAGTCCCCGAGCCGGGCGTGACAGTACCCCCTAAAGCGCGGACTCCGACCGCGCCAACGAAACACAACAGGGGGAGGGACCGGGTGGGCACTCCGCCTAGGCGGCGGATCCGGCCCAGTGGAACAGGCACGTGCCGTGCCGAACCGACGACGCACACCACTGGCTTGGTGTGGGGAACAGGCACTGGGCTGGACAGGGCTGACGAAACGCCCACAGACTTGGTGCTGGGAGCAGGTGGGCCGGACTGGGCTGGCGACGCGCACCACAGACCTGGTGCGGAGAGCAGGAACGGGCAGAGCCGGCTGACGAGACGCACCACAGACTTGATGCGGGAGCAGGAATGGGCCGGACTGCGGCTGGCGACGCGCACCACAGACCTGGTGCGGAGAGCAGGAACGGGCAGAGCCGGGCTGACGAGACGCACCACAGACTTGATGCGGGGAGCAGGAATGGGCCGGACTGGGCTGGCGACGCTGCACCACAGACCTGGTGCGGAGAGCAGGAACGGGCAGAGCCGGGCTGACGAGACGCACCACAGGCTTGATGCGGGGAGCAGGAACGGGCCGGACCGGGCTGGCGGCGCGCACCACAGACCTGGTGCGGGAGCAGGAACGGGCAGAGCCGGGCTGACGAGACGCACCGTAGACTTGATCGGAGAGCAGGCACGGGCCGTGCCGGACTGACGACGCACACCACTGGCTTGGTGCGGGAAGCTTGGATGGGCCGGACTGTACTGGGGACACACACCACTGGCCCTACACCGGGATCTGGAACGGGCCGGACCGGACTGGCAACACACGCCAGTACCTCTCGCCGTGCCTCACTTCCTCCATCCCCTCTCGACCAGTGGCCCCCGTAACCCGGCGGCCTTCTCCGGCAACCCACTGGGCCGCTCTATCGCGGCCTCCTGCTGGTCCGCGTCGTGAGCCCCCCTAAAAATTTTCGGGCGCTCTCTCCACCCGCGGACCAGGTCTCCATTCCTCGCCAGCTTCTCGCCCCTTCTGCCATAATGTCAAGCCCCTCTCTTCCTCACTCCGGCTTGACCCAGTCCAGGAGGCGAAGGAGATCTGTGAGGGATCTCCCTGGCGATGGCTCCTGGACACGCTGCTTGGTCACATCTTGGTGGTTTCTTCTGTCACGATCGTCTAATGAGGACCAATGCGCAGCGTTGAAGGTGAACATCTTTTATTAGATAAATGATCACACGATCAAAATAACAAACGAAACGTGACGTCTACAGTTGAACACAACCCAACGAGAACAAGAAACCACAAAACACAAAGTGAAAACCGACAGTTTAAATATGGCTCCCAAACCAGAGACAACGAGCCAACAGCTGACACTCGTTACCTCTCTGATTGGGAGTCACTCACACAAAGAAATACAATAACCTAGACCCACAACAAAACATAGAAACTAACACCCTGGCTCAACATACGAGAGTCCCCCGAGCCAGGGCGTGACAACGACTGTTAGCATATTTCTTAGTTGACAATCAAAATGTATTTGGCATCGATCAAATGAGCAGGCAGGAAGCTGTAAATCCCATTCACTTGTTAAAACATGGGGTATTATGGGACTAGGGGCAGGCTGCAGGAGGCCGAGCAGGCTACTATTGCCCATCGTATTCAAAGAGCAGTTTTGGCTGTCAACTACATGCTGAAAAGTTTGAGAGGGTTTACCTACCAGTTCAATTTGCTAGATCTAAGCTCATCTGGCTCAGGCTAACATCGTTGTTGTTGTTGTGCATAGGCAACTGAGGGAGAGAAAACCTGTTGGTTGTTTGATCAGTCGGACCAAAAGTAAAACTCCTGTAGTATTTATATATTCGCAGAAAACCATTTTGGTTTCCTTTGTCACTTTTGCTGCTTTCTGAACAATGATCTAAACAAAGTTGTGCTGTTCTGCTGCCTGTAAACACAGTCCAGTGCAGTGCCACATCAAAGTGAATGGCATGGCCTATTTGTATAAAAGGCCTACTCTAGCTGATTGGTTATGGCGCACCGGTCTCAGTAGAGTCCAGTCCTGGACAAGACTGACAGTTGCCCAAACGCACGGCTGCTTTCCCATTCATTACTATAGAAATGTCAATGAATGTATGAAAACATGAAAATGTGCATATCTATGTGCTCGCTTGTCAGGGGCGTACTGGGACTAGAAATTCCCCTTGGCGTTTCTAACACATTTCTTTCCTTGAGGCCCCACACTGGCCCATTTTTTTCACCTGAGGCCCCCATTACTAGCCAGATAGTGATATTCTTTTGTGGAAAAACCAAGTTAGAAAGGCCCACTGGGCTTAAAATGAACCAGACCATCTGGCATTTGCCTAAAATGCTAGATGGCCAGTCCACCCTTGTTGCTTATCACAAAATAAAAAAATAAAAATATGTGTAATATTCTTCCAGAGGGTGTATAAGTACATACACTCATTCCAAATTCATCGGCATTAATATGGAATTGGTCCCCCTTTGCTGCTATAACAGCCTCACTCATCTGGGAAGGCTTCAGCCAAAAGAACATTAGTGTGGTCGGGCACTGATTTTGGACGATTAGGCCTGGCTAACAGTCGGCATTCCAATTCATCCTAAAGGTGTTTGATGGGGTTAAGGTCAGAGCTCTGTGCAGGCCAGTCAAGTTCTTCCACACCGATCCTCGACAAACATTTTCTTAATGAACCCGCTTTTTGCACAGGGGCATTGTCATGCTGAAACAGGAAAGGGCCTTCCCAAACTGCTGCCAAAAAAGTTGGAATCACAGAATCATCAAGAATGTCATTGTATGCTGTAGCATTAAGATTTCCCTTCACTGGAACTAAGGGGCTTAGCCCGAACCATGAAAAACAGCCCCAGACCATTATTCCTCCTCCACCAAACTTTACAGTGGGCACTATGCATTGGGGAAGGTAGCTTTCTCCTGGCATTCGCCAAACCCAGATTCGTCCGTCGGACTGCCAGATGGTGAAGCGTGATTCATCACTCCAGAGAGCACGTTTCCACTGCTCCAGAGTCCAATGGTGGCGAACTTTACACCACTTCAGCCAACATTTGGAATTGTGCATGTTAATCTTAGGCTTGTGTGCGGCTGCTCGGCCATGCAAAGCCATTTCATGAATCTCCCAACAAACAGTTATTGTGCTGACGTTGCTTCCAGAGGCAGTTTGTAACTCTGCAGTGAGTGTTGCAAGCGAGGACAGACGATTTTTTCGTACTATGCGCTTCAGCATTCGGTGGTCCCGTTCTGTGAGCTTGTGTGGCCTATCACTTTGCAGCTGAGCCGTTGTTGCTCCCTAGACGTTTCCACTTCACAATAACAGCCCTTACATTTGTTAGGTTCTAAACAAACAGAGTAAAACTCACGGAGGACTAGTAAAGCTCAAACCAAGTTTATTCACCCACTGGATCAAACAGCTGCATAAGACAAAGACATGTTTACACAAGCACATGTATGTATATCTTCCTCCTATGCTGAGTCTCCTCCTTGCACATCTGGACAGCCAATACATCTCTGTTGCTAGACAGGACTTTAGTGATGCCTGTTCTTTCTCATTTCATCTGACCTGACCTCGGCCCAAATTCCTCACTCATCCCCAACTCACGGCTGTCCTACCTTATCTGTTGACTGGAACCAGACTGCGACCCTTCTCCTCTCCATAGGATACCTGAGATTTAACCATGTTCTTCCTGTACTCCCCCTTTCTCACTCAGTAGATTTCCATACCCTCAGTTCTAATAGGGTAACAGGAATAAGGATATTTCATATTTCAAGTTTAGAAGTTAGTACCCAATACAGTTGACTGGGGCAGCTCTAGCAGGGCAGAGATTGTACATCCTGACTTGTTGTAAAGGTGGCATCCTATGACGGTGCCATGTTGAAAGTCACTGAGCTCTTCAGTAAGGCCATTCTACTGCCAATGTTTGTCTATGGAGATTGCATGGCTGTGTGCTCCGATTTTATACACCTGTCAGTATACATTTGTATATATAGTGTATTTTAATACGTTTTGTTGGTGCTAAATCTATGTCAGTTCCTCTTTAAAGATGCCTGAGTGTGGCGTAAATAAATACATTCAACTTCCATTGTCTTGATTATTGTTAAACGCTTTATTCATCATATCACAAGCCAATCCATGTCAAATCAGAAGCAATTTACTTTATTAATTAGTAGCTACAGTTACAGTATTACAGCTAATAAAGCTAGAGTCAATAAATACCTAATTAATTTTAATGGACGTCTGTTATATTGTTTTACTGTCTGACCCCAGAGTATTTTTTACATTTTAGTCATTTAGCAGACGCTCTTATCCAGAGCGACTTACAGTTAGTGAATGCATACATGTTTTTTTGTTTGTTTTGTGTTTTTTTTTTTTCATACTGGCCCCACGTGGGAAACGAACCCACATCCCTGCCGGCCAAACCCTCCCCTACCTTGGACGACGCTGGACCAATTGTGCGCCGCCCATGGGTCTCCCGGTCGCGGCCGGCTGCGACAGAGCCTGGACTCGAACCAGGATCTCTAGTGGCCTTAGACCACTGTGCCACTCGGGAGAGTACACCGTCTCTTCCTCCATGTCTTCTAGATCTGTTCTTCTTGTTGCTCAGATTCAGAGATACATAATGGAGACTGTCTGCATCTTGGGCCTGTGAAGAACAATTATAAAATGTAGGGAGAATATTACTACACATTATTATTAAATATAACACATTTTCACACATCTTTTTTATAGTAATATAAAATATAAGGCGGCAGGTAGCTTAGTGGGTAAGAGCGTTGTGCTAGTAACCGAAAGGTCGCTGGTTCTAATCCCTGAGCCCGACTAGGTGAAAAATCTGTCGATGTGCCCTTAAGCAAGGCATTTAACCCTAATTGCTCATGTAAGTCGCTCTGGATAAGAGCGTCTGCTAAATGACTAAAAATAAAAATTTAATACAAAATTCTACTTACCCCTGTATCCAAAGACGAGACTAGCTGGACCTCTTGTTTGAGAGCCGGGTCCTGAAAAGAAAGACAGTAAAAATAAAGATACAACCCCTCACTACTGATACATCTGTAGATGGTGATATCAAAGAAGAGCAACTTCTAAGCATAAGTCACTTACCACTGCATACATGTTCTCTTGTTCATCTTGTAAATTATGCAAGCAAGGACAATGATCAAGATGAGAGAGAGAGAGAGAGAGACAATAAATATGGTGATAGAAGTACTTTATAGTAACTACATTTACACTTAGTGCAATAGTACAGTAACTATATGGAGGATTGCACATTTTCTTATGTGATATAAGAACTACTACTGTATACAGTTTGACACAGTATTATTCAATAGATATAAACAAAAGTAAGATGTATCACTTACCTTTGATGTCCAGCTTGGTCACATTTCTAACCTGACAAGAAAGTCTACGTCAGTAAATCTGTTTCCTATACAGTGATATCTGATTATGTGCATAGTTACCTCATGTTCAAGACATAGTATCCCAAAAAGTGCCAACAGTTGCAGAAGGTACTGATTTTAGCATTTTTCGTGCATCATGTTCAATCATCTATAAGTGACTTTGTTGAGCTTCACAATCAATTTGAGATACTTGTCGTGTATTGAGATTATGACGTTGTTAATGTTTTAAGTGGAACCAGAGAGGACGTTAATTTTAGTATCAAGAGGGAATGTTTTAGTGTAGCGCCACATACAACAGACAGGAAGTGTGTTGTAGACAGGGAGACTGGTGATTGGCCAGAAGAGGGAGCCACCCATCTTTTTGCATTGTTTATAAGTAAGGGCTAGACAAAGAGAGGCAGAGCGGCCATTTCAATCTGAGGCGTCGCTCTCCGGATGTCATGACATCTGTCACTTATGCTGAAGCTTGTGATATGAATAAACCTTATGATCCAAGTTCAGTATGAGCGGACTCCTTTGTTCATCAGCAATAATTGCCACCATTCACCCGATACGACATACTTTCAAATGATTTGGCCATGATGTGCGAAAAATGCTAATATCGGTCCAATAACTTCAATGGGATTTGAGCCACAAATTTGGAAACAGTGCCAGGAAAACTAAACCAAAGCATGGATTGCTGTCATGCCTTGTCCATAGACTGCTTATAGGGTAAAGAAACCAACATTTTGTAATTTGGGTGAACTATTCCTTTAGTGGACCAATGCTTACTGTGTAGGATATGTTGTGCAGGGTGGGTGAAGCATAAAGGCTTTTAGGTGTCTAGATGATAAATTAATTTTGTAGAACCATTGTTTATATTTCTAGCACCAGTTGGATAAAAACTGTACAATACTGAGGTTGCAGTGTGAAAACAGATGCATTTCCTTCAGTAAACAATATATGAAATGAAGAAATTGTTATCTGGTAAGCATACGATACATTTTCAAATTTTACATTTTACAGTACATGGACCTGTATAGGCTCTTGGTCTGAAACTCAGTTATCTTCCTTAGACTTGGCCCCACCACATGCAACAGTTAGAGTACTCCTGATGACCTACAGGAGGTCTGTTTGGTTTACAACATGTCTTGATTTGTACCAGGGTAACAGGGGTGGAGCATCATGAGTGTATATGGGGAATAACGTACACTACAGGATGAAACAAGTCCCTTGTATGTCCAGTCTCATTACCTGTCATTCACAGAATCATGCTCTAACTGAAGTGTAACACCTGACAGTTTAGTATGGGTGTAAAAAGTTAACTGGGAAGACCTTCTGGCTGCAGCCTGGGATAAATAGAAAAATCCTATTTAGACACTATAAGCTAATGTTGTCCAATAATTAATTAAACCTGGCCATCTATTAAGTTTTGGTGTTAAGACACTGTGTGGGTCTGCATGGCATCGCTTACATGTCAGTGGACTGTGTTGCTAATTGTCATTGTCGTGAACAACAATGAGAGAAAACAGTGACACCACACAGACATCCTGCTGAAAACCACATAGAGAGGGTGTGTAGAAGGCTTTCACGCCTGTCCAAAGCATAGTAGTGGCCTCGTTTTGTGCTTACAGGAGACCAACGTGTGCACTATGTGCACGCATGGGTGGTTGGGTTTAGTATGGTAACACCCATGTGTTGTGTCAGTTAAAACTATTGTAGTCAGTATCAGTTGTTTTAAATGGATATTTATTCATGCAAAAAGAAGCCACATACAAGGTCACAGCCGTTAATAAAAAAAAGTGCAATATGAAACAATTCAGCAATCTCAATAAATAATCATTTGCAATACACAGTTATGATATTTTTTTACTTAAAAAAAAAAACTTTTACTTTTATTTACTTTACAGACACATACTGCTGAGTAAGATGCTCTTCCTTGAATCTGCACCTTTTACACAATAAAACCAAAAACGGTTCTTAAAAGGGTTATAATACGGGGACTGCTGAATAACCCTTTAATGTTCTAGATAGCACCTTTTTTCTAAGAGTGTACAGTGCACTACTTTTGACGATGGGTCAAATGTAGTGCATAATATTTGGAAGCACACTTGTCATTTGGTTGATGCTGTAGGTGAGCTAAACTGACACCCAACCTCTCCATATTAGTAGTCCCCTGTAACTCAGTTGGTAGAGCATGGCGCTTGCAACGCCAGGGTTGTGGGTTCGTTTCCCACGGGGAGCCAGTATGAAAATGTATGCACTCACTAACTGTAAGTCTGGGTTTGGTCAGGTATTTTTAGTCTGGAGGTAGGATGGAAAGAGATGTGGGGACTGATTGGTGAGAAGAGAGTGTGTGGTTTAGATGCGCAGATAGAGAGAGAGAGAGAGAGAGAGAGAGAGAGAGAGAGAGAGAGAGAGAGAGAGAGAGAGAGAGAGACAGAGAGAGTGGTGTGAAGAGAACAGAGAGAGAGAGTGCGAGAGAGACAGAAAGAGAGAGAGAAGGGGTGTGGGCGGGGTGAACAGAACAACAGATCAGTGTGGTGAGAGCTTCAGGTCAGTCTTTGTGAGGTTCAGGTTGCTCGGTCTTCAGCAGAGAGAAAGAGAATGAGATGAGTTTACCACAGTGGAATATAACCAAGCCTTTCAGTGTCACCATTATACACACAAAGTACCCCAAAATTATTTTGTACTCAATTTCTTTCTTTATTGGTTATTAAACATACAGTACACTACCACAAGTATTATGAGGTTGGTTAAAAGTTCCCCAGTTTGTGGCAGGTCTGTTGCAGTTTGTGTCCTACTTCTTATTTAATTGACATTTATTTACACAGAATTAGATATATTACCCCAGGGCTATGTCATCTTTAATTTCAAAACATGGTAAAATACTGAGAATCGATTCTAAATAGTTGTTCTTTAAAAAATATTTCACTGTTTCTCAGACAAATGTTATGTCATGAGAGGTCCAGTGATGTTCACCTCAGCAGGGGAGAATATCAATTGCAAACTCCTTACATCCTCTCTCCTCTCTTCTCGCTTCCTTCTCTAAAATCATTGGATGAGAAAGCCAGAGGTCCCTCTCCTCTGAATTTTTCCTCCAATGGGATTTGAGAAGGAGGCGAGAGAGAGGAGAGAGAGAGAGAGGATGTGAGGAGTTTGCAATTGGAAATTCTCCCCCAGGTCTCCCTCAACACAGAGCTCCTTCCTGTCACTCACACTACAGGAAGTAATGCATTCGGTCACTTGTCCTTCCTAATCTACCTCAGACCCTTAACCATAATGGCTGCCACAACGGGATTTTTGACTACTTATAATAGGGGGACAGAGCACAGCAACGACAACAACAGTCAATTATAAAACGACCATTCAATATCCACTGAGTGTACAAAATGTTACGAACACGTTCCTGATATTGCAATGAACTCTTTGTCCTGAATACAACGTTTTATGTTTGGGGCAAATCCAATACAACACATTGCTGAGTACCACTCTCCATATTTTCAAGCATAGTGGTGGCTGCATCATGTTATGCTTGTAATCGTTAAGGAAATAATATTGGGCAAATGTTGCACAATCCAGGTGTGGAAAGCTTACCCAGAAATACTCACAGCTGTAATTGCTGCCAAAGGTGATTCTAACATGTATTGACTAAGGGGGTTGAATACTTATCGAATCAAGATTCATTAGTGTTTTATTTTTCATTAACCTTTAAGAAATGTTAGAATTTTTTCTTCCACTTTGACATTACAGAGTATTTTCTGTAGAACGTTGATAAAAAAATACAATTAAATCCATTTTTATCCCACTTTGTAACACAGCAAATTGTGGAGAAAGTCAAGGGAGTGTGAATACTTTCTGAAAGAACTGTACAACCCTCAGTGAATCAAAATCAAACACGCTCTTTTCACACCTCTCTTCATCTGTTTATCTGGATGATAAACACCAGACAAGACCTCTGCTGCTCAATTAGATGTTCAAACTATGTATGTAAATAATACAAACAATGAGCTAAAAATATTTCACAAAAAAAGTTTAAAAAGTTTATTAATACATTTGTCAACTCTTTTCAACTCTCTTCCTCTATCACCTCAGTATCAATGCTCATAGTGCTATGTATTAATGCTTACATACAACAGGTGCATTTACAGGGGTTAGCGAAAGCAAGTAACATATTACATGTGCTCTATTGATAATGGCCTTAAGCTTGATCTATTTCCTGATGAGGTAGATAATGATGAAGATGGTCAGACAGCAGAGGAGAACTCCAGTTCTTATGATGGAGAGAAGGACCAGGATTCTCATCTGTGGATCAGCAACTGAAATAATACGAATTCTCAGGCTTGTTTGGTATAAGATGCTGTTGTACTTAATTTCTACTCTGTGGTACATCGCATTAATTCATTTCTGAAAGATTCTCACTTAAAATTACAGAATGAACATACCTTCTTCATACTGCTCTGTAGGGTCCTTGTCATAATCTTTGTGACCTTTTGGACGATTAGGTGAGTTAAATATTTTACTGTTATTCAAACTGTAATATGAAAGTATTGTATCTCCAACGTTTAGTCAAAAATATATCTGATACCTAGGACAAATGTTTGTGCATTTGGTGTCATATCAGACAATGTATAGAAAATATTACCTTGGACCTTCAGGACAGTCGCGTTGGTGAAGATGAAATAGTTATCCAACATTCCACAGAAGTACAGACCAGAATCAGCTACATCCACCTCTGTGATTTTGAGAACGAAAGTTCCATTGGTCATTAGCATTTTCATACGTTTGCCCTGAAATCCATTTTGATGATGAACAGTTGGCAGAGAGCTCCACATAGACGTGATGCACAGGGGCTCTGAGCCGTTGACTTGCTTGAACCAGCCAACATGTCCCGGGTTTTTAAGGACATTGATGCACTGCAGGGTGACATTTTCCCCTGATTGGACCACCTTTAAGGGTGGTGGAGAGACAGACACAACAAGGGTCAGATCTGAAAGAGAGAAAACAAAGGTTTAGAAACAGTAAATAAAACGTATTCTTCATGCACATGATATACACACCGAAACACAGTCACAACTATGTGAGAGACCAAATCTATTGATGAATCACAAAATCTGAACTGAAGATACAGTAACTTACAAAAGCCGTAGAGAGGACGAGAGCTGGTACATATATGCGTTCCATTCTGTATTTAGATCTACACTGCCAGACCATGAAGGAAGGACTGAATCTTCAAATACGAGAGATGAAAGTAATTTGTGATTATGGGCGGGACAACCATAGCTGCATACAATGACCACAGATTAAAATAATCTTACCACCAACAATTGATGTTCCACATTTGGTTTGATAGAGAGAATGATAAGATATTTTAATTACATACTATAGTTTATCATCATAGAGGTTCCCAGAATTTTAAATACTCAGAATTGATCAAATGTATTTCAACAGACCTCTTGGTCAAACATATTTTGTCAATTTTAAAGTAAAAAACTTTGAAAAGGGTCTCGATGACAGTAAATATTCCAAATCTAAATCTGTTCTCACTGTGAGATTTCCCTCATTGTTGTGTTTATATATTGTAGTGGGCAGAAGGACCTCCTGGAGTGGGTAATTATTGGTTGGAATTGGTGGTGGTTGAGCCAATTGGGGCACTATACTTACTGCACCAAGATCAATGAATTTAGGAACTCTTGCCATTGGCAGGAGCAGTGGCTTGTAGTTCACCCATAGTATACATTAAAGGCAGTGGCGAATCATGGCTATTGAATTAGGCCTTTAGAGGGGGAAAAAGCTTCCAAAACGCTGTACCAACTCAAAATCATGAAAAACTGAGAAATCACCCACACTAACATTACCAGCAACAACAGCCACATTGCTTACACAACCTATGGTAGCCTAACAGCATCACTATCATACTATCACCAAAAGAGACAACAGTGACACATCAAAGGATGTGAGTTTGACAGGTTCGTGATGCTGAAAGGACAGCGACCGTAATACCTACCATCTCACTCCATGTAGGAGAGGACACTTTTGTTAAACACATAGGCTGATAGAAAGACAGCTGTCACACACAGCATGATGTTAAAGAATAAGCGGCCCATTCACTAGGACATAATAAGCCAGAAGGTTCCAATCATAAGAACACAAAAACACAACCATTAGTCTAAGCATTTCCCAATGGAAATGTATAACTATTACTTCCTATTGCAAACATCGTTAGCACATTAAGCACACACACTAAAGTGATCCAAAATTTAAATGCAACAATGTTTCACACGCATAAACATTATTTTCAAAGAGATAGCTAACAACAGCAATCGAGCTGCAAAAACATTTCCACTCACCAGATGATGATCATTTGAAACAACTTCTTGTTGAAGGTTAAAATCGAAAAGGATGAAGCTAGCAAATTAGCATCAACATCATCTTCAATAACACCTGCAACAGCAGCCGCCACACACCAGCCTACAACAAAAACTAGCTAGCTTAAACTGTGGGAAAACTACTTTTGCTATTGCGCGGTGACCTGTCGACCTTCGAGAATGGCGGAAGTTTCCACACGTTTTTGTAAAAACGGTCCCACCCAATACAAGTCAAAATGTGATTGGTTGATTCCACTGTCACTCCAAAATTCTGCTCTAGTATGGTTGAATGGCAGGTGCCTTCTATCGAGATTCTGAGGGCCTAACCAATGTTGAGCTATCTAGCTAAATTTCTCCCTAGAGACAACCAAAGAAAAATCCTGATTGGATCTTTTTCTTCTCAGTTTTTAACCCTTTCCTTTTAAACGCAAACTGAAGAGATTAAATCAGAATGTCATTGAAAAGAAGAATATAATCAGAATATAATTGAAACATTATTGAAAAGATCAATACACACTGAGACCTGTGTAGCAGAACACAGTGTCTATTGGTTCAGACATGGCTCAGGAGAATCCCGTCCAGGAATCATTTACACCCATGGAGACAGGAGTGATCAGTGTGAGAAGAGCCCTGATGCTGGGTCTCCTACGCAGAGCTGTGCTACAACCTCCCCAAGAGGAACCTCAGCCTCTCTGATGCTGGGACTTACTACTGTGCTGTAGCCTCATGTGGGGAGATACTGTTTGGGGAAAGGGACCAAGCTGAAGATCAAGGTAAACCTCTTATGCTTACTGGAGATACACAGGTAGTTATTGTAGAAGACAATGTGTTCTCAATGACTTACCTGATCAAATAAAGGCAAAATAAAATACATGCTATTACACTGTAATAACCCGTGCTGTATAATAGAAAACATGTCATTCTTTCAGGTGGTGATATTCAAGTGGCGACTGAAGCGGATATGAGGATCCTTGTCCTCTTCTCCATCATAAGAACTGGATTTCTCCTCTGCTGTCTGACCATCTTCTTCATCATCTACCTCGTCAGGAAATAGATTCATTCAATGATTCAGTTTCTCAATCCTTCAGCTGTTACAAACACAAATGTGGTTTACAGTCTTTTCAAATGTTTCAGTGCTCATCAGCTTAGGTGACATATTGTAAAAGTAAAATGCCCATATCTCAGCCTTTTGACATGTTGATGATGCATATATTGCTGTTCAGACTTTCCAATAAATAAACGCATCTCTGTTGAAATAAAATACACGTTTTATTCAATTTTGAAAAATTACACTTCCGGTCAAAAGTTTTAGAGCACCTAAGGATTTTCTTCATTTTTAAAATGTTCTACATAGTTGAATAATAGTGAAGACATGGAAACTATGAAACAATACATATGGAATCATATAGTAACCAAAAAAGTGTTAAACAAATCAAAATACATTTTATATTTGAGATTCTTCAAATAGCCACCCTTTGCCTTGATGACAGCTTTGCACACTCAGTGCCGCGGAATTCTCTGTGTCCACGTTCAGATTCTAAAATAAAGAGAGAGAGATACATACTTCATTCACAATTACTAAATTACTCCAGCTACCTATGTGAAGCATGAGAATGTAAAAGCAGTTTAACGTCTGACAAAAATATAATTCAAAATTACTCACTTGGACTATGGGTGAAGTGTCCTTGGTCACATATACCTTTAGTGTATTATTGTTTGCCATTCATACATGATATAATATTAATTAATATGTGGCTTTCATATATCATATATGTTGTATGCGGCATGACAAAGACAAACTTTAGCACACTACTTACGTTTTTGCAGAGCTCTCCTCCACAACATAAACAGGAGAATGTTTGTTACTGTCATTTACATAATTTAGCAGACGCTCTTATCCAGAGCGACTTACAAATTGGTGCATTCAACTTCTGATAGCCAGTGGGACAACCACCTTTTTTTATTTTTTTCATGTGGGGTTTGGGAAGAAGGATTATTTTATACTATTACATTTAAGTCATTTAGCAGACACTCTTATCCAGAACGACTTACAGGAGAAATTAGGGTTAAGTGCCTTGCTCAAGGGCACATCGACAGTTTTTTCACCTAGTCGGCTCGGGATTAGAACCAGCGACCTTTCGGTTACTGGCACAACTCTCTTAACCACTAAGCTACCTGCCACCCCAGTATTGCTTAAAGAGGTAGGGTTTCAAGTGTTTCGGAAGGTGGTCAGTGACTCCGCTGTCCTGGCGTCGTGGGGAGCTTGTTCCACCATTGTGGTGCCAGAGTAGCGAATAGCTTTGACTGGGCTGAGCGGAACTATGCTTCCGTAGAGGTAGGGGAGCTAGCAGGCCAGAGGTGGATGAACGTAGTGCCCTCGTTTGGGTGTAGGGTCTGATCAGAGCCTGAAGGTAAGGAGGTGCCGTTCCACTCACAGCTCCGTAGGCAAGCACCATGGTCTTGTAGTAGATGCGAGCCTCAACTGGAAGCCAGTGGAGTGTGCGGAGGAGCGGGGTGACATGAGAGAACTTGGGAAGGTTGAACACCAGACGGGTTGCAGCGTTCTGACTAAGTTGTAGGGGTTTAATGGCACAGGGGAGGGCACAGCCAACAGCGAGTTGCAGTTATCCAGACGGGAGATGACAAGTGCCTGGATTAGGACCTGTGCCGCTTTCTGTATCAGAATGATAATGATAATAACCAGAACAAATGTTATGTAGTTCAGCAATCCAGTTTGATTCTCTTGAGAAGCAAGAAAAATACATACATAAAATGAGGGAATTGTCAGGCTGACGTGTATGCGGTAGAAGTCAAGCGCAGGACACCGAGGCTACTGGCAGACGTACTTTACTGAACACAGTATAGAAAGTACAAAACCAAAATACCTTCTAACAGGGAGGAAACAATACTAGCACACAACAGCTTGCCGACCTCACGAAAAACAATCACACACAATAAACTATGAGAGACAGGGGTATTTAAAGGGAATACAATGCAACATAATAGGAAACAGGTGTAAACAATAAAGACCAAACAAGACAAACACCGAAACATAGATCGGTAGCAGCTAGTACTCCGGGGACGACATGAACGCCAAGCCTGCCCGAGCAAGGAAGAGGAGCAGCCTCGGCTGAATCCGTGACAGGAATTCTTAAGGTTCCTGACCAGAAAAACACAAACATATAATTTATAATACTGTACCTACAATACCGTTCAAAAGTTTGGGGTCACTTAGAAATGTCCTTGTTTTCAAAAGGAAAGCAAAAACAAATCCATTAAAATAACATCAAATTGATCAGAAATACAGTGTAGACATTGTTAATGTTGTAAATGGCTATTGTAGCTGGAAAAAGCTGATTTTTAATGGAATATCTACATGGCGTACAGAGGCCCATTATCAGCAACAATCAGTACTGTGTTCCAATGGCACGTTGTGTTTGCTAATCCAAGTTTATCATTTAAAAAGGCTTCTTGGAGTCTTTGTGACAATGGTGATACTGTATCTCTCACTCCTGCTGAAGGTATCTGACCTCAGAGTACACTACATCCTCTCTGCTGGTCTTCTCTCTTGCTCTTCTGGAGGAGGAAGAGGAGTTCTTCTTGGGGGGTGAAACTCACAGCAGCATAGTTCAAAACGTCCCTCTCTTTGTACTGTGCGAGAGGTGGAGTCATAAACAAGACATTATACTGGTTACATCCACTACATGAACCATTTTGATATGGGGTTAAATGATGTGCTAAAGATTACCTGATTGACTGGTGGGGTTGGTGATCTATCAGTTGATGGTTCAGAATATAAACAGGAAGTAAAAAATGATATTAAGTACAGAACACAAGAAATCGCATTGAAATGGAACACGGTACACCTTCCTAATATTTAGTTGCACCCCTTTTTGTTGCACCAAACCGGTGCGCCTGGCATCTGCCACCATACCCCGTTCAAAGGCACTTCAATCTTTTGTCTTGCCCATTCACCCTTGAATGGCACACATATTGTACACAATCCATGTCTCAATTGTCTAAAGGCTTAAAAAATCCTTCTTTAACCTGTCTCCTCCCCTTCATCTACACTGATTGAAGTGGACTTAACAGGTGACATCAATAAGGGATCCTAGCTGTCGCCTGGATTCACCTGGTCAGTCTATGCCATGGATAGTGCAGGTTATTCTAATGTTTAGAACACTCAATGTATATTTTCTTTTCACATGGAGACATCGTCAAACATTACTGTGAAACATTACATAACAGTTTGTTAGTAAGTATTAATATGCATGTTCTGTACCTCTGGTCCTTTCATTGCATATCCCCCATGTCAGTAGAAAGACGACAATCACAAAAACAATGTTTAATGTGACCAGTGCAAGAGCGGTAGGAGTCAGGGGAAAATCATACTCTGAAACGAAAGGTTTTGATTATTTAAATCTTGTCAATAAATATTTTATTGGAGTAATATCAGGTTATAGTACATTTTATTTGACCATATAGGTTACAGGACCAAGCTGAATGTCCAGCTTGGTCCTGTTTCCAAACAGTATCACTCAACATGAGGCCACAGCACAGTAGGAAGTCCCAGGATCAGAGAGGCTGAGGTTCTTCTTGGGAGGTTATAGACACAGCTCTGTGTAGGAGACCCAGCCTCAGGGCTCTTCTCACACTGATCACTCCTGTCTCCATTGGTGTAAGTGATTCCTGGACGGGATTCTCCTGAGCCATGTCTGAACCAATAGACACTGTGTTCTCCTGGACAGGTCTCAGTGTGTATTGTACAGTTCAGAGTCACCCGACACTCCTGGTTGGACTGACTCAGGAACAGCTTGCTGTACAACAGTGGTGTTTCTGGACCTTAAACCTTAAAAAAAGGTTTACATGTCAGTAAATGTCTTTCCGATGTTGTGTCCTAACTCAACATTTGTCGAAACTTAAGCTACAGTAATGTCTGATTGTGCAAATACCTCACATTTAATTAAGACATTGTATATTCAAAACGTAAAGTGCAAAAATGCTGAAGGTTATAGTTGCTGAAGATTCGTTTCTAGTTTCTAATTCAGATGAGAATGGCTCCTTCCACCTTGTTGGAAATAGAACTCCCCACAGTAATGTGTTGCTGAATCTGAGAGCTGCATTTCTGAGATTCTTATGTGATTTATTCCTTTGCCTTTAAATTCATTGTGGAATGTAGAATTATTGTCATACTTGTAAAAAGTTGTCATGAGCTGAGGATTGTCACCCAAGGTTTGCTTGAACCAAAAGAATTGCAGTGCCAAGTTGCCTTCATGGAAGCAGTGCAAAGTCAATTTGTCTCCTATGTTGGTTGACACAAGGCGCATGGCTGAGGATTGTACCGCAGCTAGAATACACATAAAGACAAATATGAATTGCATCAATAAAGTTCCTGGGTGTCTTCAAATTTAGGGTGTGTCCCCTATAAGCAAAGAAATATAAAAGTTGGACCTACCCATCTCCCTGAGAAGTGGAAATATCAGGCAGCGTGTGATGATCATCTTTGAAGTTGTCATCCTCTGTTCTAACTGTGTCTTGAGTGGAAGAAGTCTACCCATGTAGACAACACTTCAACAGTGGGCTATTTGGTGATTGGTTGAACTGTACCTGTCATTTTTGTTGATGCCTTATCCAGCCCACCATGGTCTTCACAGGTAAACTGGGAATCACTTACCGTATATAATCAATGCTAAAAGTGGACCAGTGCTAATAATTTGCCACAACTGGCTGGAAGAAAGCTGTCTAATATTCGGTTAAAACTCTTAACTGGATAGAGAGTCTGTGTAAGAACAATTAAAATATCATCCAACAACCTTTTTTTCCTTCTTGGCAATCATACTTTATCACCCGATTTACCGTCACAGGTTGTTGTTAATTTAATACATTTTTCATGTAGTTTGTACTTTTCTATTTTTTAAACATACATTATACAGTGAGGGAAAAAAGTATTTGATCCGCTGCTGATTTTATACGTTTGCCCACTGACAAATGGTAGGTTTATTTGAACAGTGAGAGACAGAATAACAACAACAAAATCCAGAAAACGCATGTCAAAATGTTATAAATTGATTTGCATTTTAATGAGGAAATAAGTATTTGACCCCTCTGCAAAACTTGACTTAGTACTTGGTGGCAAAACCCTTGTTGGCAATCACAGAGGTCAGACGTTTCTTGTAGTTGGCCACCAGGTTTGCACACATCTCAGGAGGGATTTTGTCCCACTCCTCTTTGCAGATCTTCTCCAAGTCATTAAGTTTTTTTGAGGCTGACGTTTGGCAACTCGAACCTTCAGCTCCCTCCACAGATTTTCTATGGGATTAAGGTCTGGAGACTGGCTAGGCCACTCCAGGACCTTAGTGTGCCTCTTCTTGAGCCACTCCTTTGTTGCCTTGGCTGTGTGTTTTGGGTCATTGTCATGCTGGAATACCCATCCACGACCCATTTTCAATGCCCTGGCTGAGGGAAGGAGGTTCTCAATCAAGATTTGACAGTACATGGCCCCGTCCATCGTCCCTTTGATGCGGTGAAGCATAATGTTTCCAAAGCATACTGTTTCCACCTCCATGTTTGACGGTGTGGATGGTGTTCTTGGGGTCATAGGCAGCATTCCTCCTCCTCCAAACACGTCGAGTTGAGTTGATGCCAAAGAGCTCGATTTTGGTCTCATCTGACCACAACACTTTCACCCAGTTCTCCTCTGAATCATTCAGATGTTCATTGGCAAACTTCTGACGGGCCTGTATATGTGCTTTTTGAGCAGGGGGACCTTGCGGGCGCTGCAGGATTTCAGTCCTTCACAGCGTAGTGTGTTACCAATTGTTTTCTTGGTGACTATGGTCCCAGCTGCCTTGAGATCATTGACAAGATCCACCCGTGTAGTTCTGGGCTGATTCCTCACCGTTCTCATGATCATTGCAACTCCACGAGGTGAGATCTTGCATGGAGCCCCCAGACCGAGGGAGATTGACAGTTATTTTGTGTGTCTTCCATTTGCTAATAATCGCACCAACTGTTGTCACCTTCTCACCAAGCTGCTTGGCGATGGTCTTGTAGCCCATTCCAGCCTTGTGTAGGTCTACAATCTTGTTCCTGACATCCTTGGAAAGCTCTTTGGTCTTGGCCATGGTGGAGAGTTTGGAATCTGATTGATTGATTGCTTCTGTGGACAGGTGTCTTTTATACAGGTAACAAGCTGAGATTAGGTGCACTCCTTTAAGAGTGTGCTCCTAATCTCAGCTCGTTACCTGTATAAAAGACACCTGGGAGCCAGAAATCTTTCTGATTGAGAGGGGGTCAAATACCTATTTCCCTCATTAAAATGCAAATCAATTTATAACATTTTTGACATGCGTTTTTCTGGATTTTGTTGTTGTTATTCTGTCTCTCACTGTTCAAATAAACCTACCATTAAAATTATAGACTGATCATTTCTTTGTCAGTGGGCAAACGTACAAAATCAGCAGGGGATCAAATACTTTTTTCCCTCACTGTATATGGGGGGAATCACTTACACTACAGGATGAAACAAGTCCATTTTATGTCAGGACGGGATTCTCCTCAGCCATGTCTGAACCAATAGACACTGTGTTCTCCTGCACAGGTCTCAGTGTGTATTGTACAGTTCAGAGTCACAGAGTCTCCTGGCTTGACAGACAGACACAGGCGGCTGGAGCACAGACATGCTTCTGGTCCCTGAACCTGACAAGAAGGCCAATAAACACATTGAATCTCTAGAATATTACTCTAGCAAGTGTTTTACCTAAACATTTATTAAATTAAGATCTTAATCATCTGATTAAGAGAATACATCATATTTACACAGTATAGCTGTAAATTCAGATCTCTTTAAACTATTAAGTGGAGTGTTGCAGATAAGGTTGTCCTTTTTTAAAACTTTAGAACTGACATAACTGTCACGATCGTCGTTAAGAGAGGAGGACCAAGGCGCAGCGTGATGAACGAACATTTTATTTAATTTGAATGAACACACGAACAAAACAACAAACGAAAACGTGGCGTCCCTGGTTACATACACGAACCAACACGGAACAAGAAACCACAACGAATGAATGCCTAACGGCTACCTAAGTATGACTCCCAATCAGAGACAACGAGCTACAGCCGTCTCTTGTTGGGAGCCACCCTGGCCAACAAAGATATACAACAACTAGAACCAACACACATGAAAACTCACACCCTGGCTCAACATACTAGAGTCCCCAGAGCCAGGGCGTGACAATAACATAGATCATATAATGAGATGAACTTACAGGCTTTGATGATAACCAGGACTAGACAAAACCTGAACATCCTTCTGCTTCTTCTCTCCGTCTGGTCTGGTGTAACAAAACAACTGTGATGAGGGTCTTTTAGGTTGGCTCCAATGGTTGTTTGAAGAGGAAGTGAGGTTGAGAAAATGTCTCACCTTACATGCAGATGTGTATTTATTGATGAATCAATTAGGAATTTCTCTCTAAAATGCTTATGCTATGATAAACGTTTGCTTTCTGTCTTAAAACACTATAATGTTAGAGCTTTTGGTTTGACTTCCGGCAGAAATGTCTTAAAATCAGGGATTGGAACCAGTTCAGGAACAGATCCGAAAACCAGAAAATAACGTCATTTTTCCGAAGAACAGAAACGTAACCGGGAACGAACATGATCTATACTGTTCCAGAACAGAACCTTTATTTTAAAAGCATGGGAACTGGTTAATAACTTTATTTTTTACGTTCGGGGCCTTCCAGTGTCTGCCTGCCAGCTGAAAATCTTTGCCACTGTGTGTGTGTAGGCTACCTGCCCCTCCCCTCCCAAGCATAGTCAACTATCCTACTACTGATGTTACCAGCTCGATTCATAGTTATCATGTTTCACTTTCGATTTATTAACTACAAAATGGTAAGACATGTTTGTTTTTTTTCAATTCTGGTGCTGCTCTGCAAACACAAGCTTGTTAGCTAGCTAGCTAGTTTTGGTCCAACGTTAAGCCAACTCTCTGAAGTTCAAAGACATTAAAGGTTCCTTCATAGAAACCGGTCCTCCGAAAGGTATAATTCTGTGGGCCTAATTCAGATAATGCATGTCATATCAACAAGATGCCCAGCGCTTCAAGCCAAGCCTCATCCTCCATCCTCTCTCTTTCTCTCCCCACCAGCAAATTTCAGTCGCATCTCGCACTCTAGACTTGTCTGTCCAATGTATGTAAATACTTTGCCCGCTCCATAGCAAGCTGCTCTATCCACACTGAGGTAATGTATTAATGTTGAGCAAAATGTTTAAAAAATAATGATTTCAGATGTTTAAAAGGAACAGAAAGGAACAATATAAACAGTTACTTTTTATTGGTTCGATCCTGTTCAGAACTCTATTTTGCTCTTCGGGACATAGGAACTGAACAACAAAAAAATAATTGTTTGTTCTGAACGAAATGATTAGGAAATAATTTAAGTTCCAACCCCTGCTTAAAATATTATAAAGTTAGAGCTATTGGTTTGTATTTCTTTACATTTGGGATGATGGCAGGCTACTTCCACATACAGTGGGGAGAACAAGTATTTGATACACTGCCGATTTTGCAGGTTTTCCTACTTACAAAGCATGTAGAGGTCTGTAATTTTATTATAGGTACACTTTAACGGTGAGAGACGGAATCTAAAACAAAAAATCCAGAAAATCACATTGTATGATTTTTTAAGTAATTAATGTACATTTTATTGCATGACATAAGTATTTGATCACCTACCAACCAGTAAGAATTCCGGCTCTCACAGACCTGTTAGTTTTTCTTTAAGAAGCCCTTCTGTTCTCCACTCATTACCTGTATTAACTGCCCCTGTTTTAACTTGTTACCTGTATAAAAGACACCTGTCCACACACTCAATCAAACAGACTCCAACCTCTCCACAATGGCCAAGACCAGAGAGCTGTATAAGGACATCAGGGATAAAATTGTAGACCTGCACAAGGCTGGGATGGGCTACAGGACAATAGACAAGCAGCTTGGTGAGAAGGCAACAACTGTTGGCACAATTATTAGAAAATGGAAGAAGTTCAAGATGACAGTCAATCACCCTCGGTCTGGAGCTCCATGCAAGATCTCACCTCGTGGGGCATTAATGATCATGAGGAAGGTGAGGGATCAGCCCAGAACTACACGGCAGGACCTGGTCAATGACCTGAAGAGAGCTGGGACAACAGTCTCAAAAAAACCATTAGTAACACACTACGCTGTCATGGATTAAAATCCTGCAGCGCACGCAAGGTCCCCCTGCTCAAGCAAACGCATGTCCAGGCCCGTCTGAAGTTTGCCAATGACCATCTGGATGATCCAGAGGAGGAATGGGAGAAGGTCATGTGGTCTGATGAGACAAAAATAGAGCTTTTTGGTCTAAACTCCACTCGCCGTGTTTGGAGGAAGAAGAAGGATGAGTACAACCCCAAGAACACCATCCCAACCGTGAAGCATGGAGGTGGAAACATCATTCTTTGGGGATGCTTTTCTGCAAAGGGGACAGGACGACTGCACTGTATTGAGGGGGAGGATGGATGGGGCCATGTATCGCGAGATCTTGGCCAACAACCTCCTTCCCTCAGTATGAGCATTGAAGATGGGTCGTGGCTGGGTCTTCCAGCATGACAACGACCCGAAACACACAGCCAGGGCAACTAAGGAGTGGCTCCGTAAGAAGCATCTCAAGGTCCTGGAGTGGCCTAGCCAGTCTCCAGACCTGAACCCAATAGAAAATCTTTGGAGGGAGCTGAAAGTCCGTATTGCCCAGCGACAGCCCCGAAACCTGAAGGATCTGGAGAAGGTCTGTATGGAGGAGTGGGCCAAAATCCCTGCTGCAGTGTGTGCAAACCTGGTCAAGACCTACAGGAAACGTATGATCTCTGTAATTGCAAAGAAAGGTTTCTGTACCAAATGTTAAGTTCTGCTTTTCTGATGTATCAAATACTTATGTCATGCAATAAAATGCAAATTAATTACTTAAAATCATACAATGTGATTTTCTGGATTTTTGTTTTAGATTCCGTCTCTCACAGTTGAAGTGTACCTATGATAAAAATTACAGACCTCTACATGCTTTGTAAGTAGGAAAACCTGCAAAATCGGCAGTGTATCAAATACTTGTTCTCCCCCACTGTATGTCTTAAAACACTATAAAATCAGAGTTACTGGTTTGTATTTTTTTCATAATTTGGGTCTGTGACTGAGACTAATGGTACATCTAGAGGCACATTATGTACTCTTTGTGATGCATTGGGGGGTCTACATTGTATTTCTCACTTCATGTATGTAGAAGGCAGTTCAAGCTTTCAGGAGGAAATGAATTCTGGTGAGGTTGGCACCTTTTTACAAAATAAAGTTGTGATCCTTTGATACCGGGTGCAAATATGTTTTAAAAAATAATTTAAAAAAACATGTTTATTGAAATATCATACTAGCATAAAGGCAGGTTACAGAGTTGTATGTTACAAGTATTATCATGAAAAGAAGAGTTCAGACATTTGCAAAATCATTATGTACATTTTGTTGTACACTTCTACAAAAACAAATGTATCCAGTCTGTCATCCTCAGCCACTATTGGTGAGGATTTGAGATTTCTGAAACCATCCTAGTATCAGCTTTCACATTTTGTGGAAAATTATGCTCTGCACCCGAGTGATTTTGTATGTACAAAACCAGTCAAAAGTTTTAGAACACCTACTCATTCAAGGGTTTTTCTTAATTTTTTACTATTTTCTACATTGTAGAATAATAGTAAAGACATCAAAACTATGAAATAACGCATATGGAATCATGTAGTAACCAAAAAAGTGTTAAACAAAAGAGATTCTTCAAATAGCCACCCTTTGCCCTGATGACAGCTTTGTACACTCAGTTCAGCGTAATTCTCTGTGTCCACGTTCAGATTCTAAATTAAAGAGAGAGAGAGATATATACTTCATCCACAATTACTAAATTACTCCAACTACCTATTTGAAGCATAAATGCTATTCCAACAGTCTTGAAGGAGTTCCCACATATGTTGAGCACTTGTTGAATGCTTTTCCTTCACTCTACCGTCCGACTCATCCCAAACCATCTCAATTGGGTTGAGGTCGGGGGGATTGTGGAGGCCAGGTCATCTGATGCAGCACTCCATCACTCTCCTTCTTGGTAAAATAGCCCTTACACAGCCTGATGGTGTGTTGGGTCATTGTCCTGTTGAAAAACAAATGATAGCCCAAACCAGATGGCATGGCGTAACGCTGCAGAATGCTGTGGTAGCCATGATGGTTAAGTGTGCCTTGAATTCTAAATAAATCACAGACAGTGTCACCAGCAAAGCACCCCCACACCATAACACCTCCTCCTCAATTATTTAAGGTGGGAAATACACATGCAGAGATCATCCGTTCACCCACACAGCGTCTCACAAAGACACAGCGGTTGGAACCAGAAATATCCAATTTGGACTCCAGACCAAAGGACACATTTCCACTGGTCTAATGTCCATTGCTCGTGTTTCTTGATCCAAGCAGGTCTCTTCTTATTATTGGTGTCCTTTAGTAGTGGTTTCTTTGCAGCAATTCGACCATGAATGCCTGATTCACACAGTCCCCTCTGAACAGTTGAAGTTGAGATGTGTCTGTGACTTGAACTCTGTGAAGCATTTATTTGGGCTGCAATTTCTCAGGTTGGCAACTCTAATGAACTTATCCTCTGCTGCAGAGGTAACTCTGGGTCTTCCATTCCTGTGGCGGTCCTCATGAGATTCCAGTTTCATCGTAGCGCTTGATGGTTTTGCGACTGCAAAAAGTCCTTGAAATGTTCGGTATTTACTGACCTTCATGTCTTAAAGTAATGATGGACTGTCGTTTCTCTTTGCTTATTTGAGCTGTTCTTGCCATGATATGGACTTGGTCTTTTACCAAATAGGGATATCTTCCTTGAATGAGTAGATGTGTCCAATCTTTTGACTGGTAGTGTATATTAGCCAAAGCTAGGCCCCTGCAATGGCAACATCCAGTAAATGAGAAATGTACAAATAGCCAGGTCACAAGGACACAGTCAAGCTCAAAGTACAGTTCAGAGGAGGGGTGGGGCTTAACCTAGAATGATGCTGATCACAGGAGGCTGCTTAGGGGAGGACGGCTCACAACAATGGCTGGAATGGATTAGGGAATTGTATCAATGTGGTTGATGCGTTCAATCCCATTTCATTTATTCCCGTTCAGCAAATACTATGAGCCCGTCCTCCCCAATTAAGGTGCCACCGACCGCCTGTGATGCCGATTGGAGGACTACCACATCCTGTTTATATGACACACAAGAGTAGATGGTTTCTTCCTTTCTCTGTTCACTCCTCTGTCTCCTGGGCTTGGTACTGTTCTTGTCAGTGAACTTCAGGGTAGAGTAGTTCAGGCCATCATCGTCACCGTGGAGCTATGAGGATGAAACACAGACTCACTCAATTCAGACTCCAGGTCAAATGTAATACTGTAATATTTTGTTTTGATACTCGTATCCAGTGTCATTCTGCTAACCTGTTGGTCTGACGTGTTGACATGAGGCTTCCCATACTGGCTATGCTGAGAAGGGGTCCCGCTAAAAGAAAAATGATAAAACATTCAAAACACTTGAAACGTTACTATGTATGTCATATTTTCTGCTTCAAAATGAAGTAGGCTTGTGAAATGAAAACAATGTCCAGAGAGGGAAGTGGTAAAAGGAGAGCTAGCCTTCACCCTTCTTTTTGATCTATAACTTTTCTTACTATTACTATTAGTATGAAGACTTTTACTCTACCTGCACAGTGTTCACATCGTGACCTCTTCATTCTCACACAGAAGATACAATTGACAACCACACTCAGAATCACAGCAGTTATCAGGCAAGATAGAATGATGACGAAAATAAGCTGACTCTGATCACCCAACAGGTCTGAAACATAAAAACAAATATAATTTAAAATGATTTACTGTTATTTCTTCTCAAACACTTTTACACAAAGACCGGTGATGTTGGGCTTAAAGTTGTGGATCTACTATCTCTTGAAAGTTATATAAAGTTCTACAGTTTATTTGGAAGATATTCAGACCCCTTCCCCTTTTCCCCATTTTGTTACATGACAGCCTTATTCAATAATGGATTAAATTAATATTTTCCTGATCAATCTACAAACAATACCCCATAATGACAAAGCGAAAACAGGTTTTTAGAAATACCTTATTTGCTATGAGACTCGAAATTGAGCTCAGTTTCATCCTGTTTCAATTGATCATCCTTTGAGATGTTTCTACAGTCCACCTGTGGTCAACGGTGAAACATGGTGGTGGCAGCATCATGCTGTGGGGATGTCTTTCAGCAGCATGGACTCTGAGTCTTGTCAGGATCGAGGGAAAGATGAACAGAGCAAAGTACAGAGAGATCCTTGATGAAAACCTGCTCCAGAGCGCTCAGGAGCTCAGACTGGGGCGAAGGTTCACCTTCCAACAGCCAAGACAACACAGGAGTGGCTTCGGGACAAGTCTCGGAATGTCCTTGAGTGGCCCAGCCAGAGCCCGGACTTGAGCCCAATTGAACATCTCTGGAGAGACCTGAAAATAGCTGTGCAGCGACACTCCAATCCAATCTGACAGAGCTTGAGAGGACCTGCAGAGAAGAACGGGAGAAACTCCCCAAATACAGGTGTGCCAAGCTTATAGCATCATACCCAAGAAGACTCAAGGCTGTAATTGCTGCCAAAGGTGCTTCAACAAAGTGCTGAGTATTGGGTCTGAATAATTATGTAAATGTGATATTTCAGTTTATAAAAAATTATACATTTGCAAAAATGTATAGAAGCCTGTTTTTGCATTGTCATTATGCAGTATTGTGTGTAGATTGATGAGGTGAAAAAAACACATAATTTATATTAGAATAAGCCTGTAACGTAACAAAATGTGGAAAAAGTCAAAGGGGTCTGCAAACTTTCTGAATGCACTGCTATGTAGGACACCAAGCCTCAGGGCTCTTCTCACACTGATCACTCCTGTCTCTATGGGTGTAAATTATTCCTGGATGGGATTCTCCTGGGCCATGTCTGATCCAATAGACACTGTGTTCTCCTGCACTGGTCTCAGTGTGTATTATACAGTTCAGTCACAGAGTGTCCTGGCTGGACTGACTCTGACACAGTCTGCTGGAGCACAGACATGTTGTTGGACTGAATCTGAAGAGATTGACAGCGTAAGATCATGGTTTGTAAATTGTATTTTCCTGCTATGTTTATTTACATTGTAAAGTATATTTTGAATTGTATGCTGCAAAATGAAAATCCAAAATTAGGGAAGGAAGTTAAGTTACCTTTGACAATTAAAACAGTTCTTCTCCAAATTTGATTTTGCCCACTAACACAGCACCACAGTAGTACACTACCGTTCAAAAGTCTACTAATGATCAATTAGCCTCAGACTGGCCAATAAAAATAAAAGATTAAGATGGTCTGTCTGAGATATGGCTTTTCTTATCAACTCTGCCAAGAAGGTCAGCATCCTGGAGTCGCTTCTTCACTGTTGACGTTGAGACTGGTGTTTTGCGGGTACTATTTAATGAAGCTGCCAGTTGAGGACCTGTGAGGCGCCTGTTTCTCAAACTAGACACTCTAATGTATTTGTCCTCTTGCTCAGTTGTGCACCGGGGCCTCCCACTCCTCTTTCTATTCTGGTTAGAGCCAGCTTGCGCTGTTCTGTGAAGGGAGTAGTACACAGCGTTGTACGAGATCTTCAGTTTCTTGGCAATTTCTCACATGGAATAGCCCTCATTTCTCAGAACAAGAATAGACTGACGATTTTCAGAAGAAAGTTATTTGTTTCTGGACATTTTGAGCCTGTAATCGAACCCACAATTGCTGATGCTCCAGATACTCAACTAGTCTCAAGAAGGCCAGTTTTATTGCTTATTTAATCAGCACAAGAGTTTTCAGCTGTGCTAACACAATTGCAAAAGGGTTTTCTAATGATCAAAGAAGCCTTTTAAAATGATAAACTTGAATTAGCAAACACAATGTGCCATTGGAACACAGGACTGATGGTTGCTGATTGTCACGGTTTCGGCCCGAGGCTGCTCCTCTTCCTTGTTCGGGCGGACTTCGGCGGTCGTCGTCTCCCGGAGTACTAGCTGCCACCGTTCGATGTTTCTTGTTCTTTTGGTTTTGTCTGTTCATAACACCTGTCCCTTATTTGTGTATTGATTGTTCCCCTTATTTAGTTTGTTTGTTTGGGTCAGGTGTTATGCGTGATTGTTTATGTCAGCCTGCCTCTTCGAGTTTGTTCTCTCGTTGTGTTGTATTTTACGAGTGCTCGCACTGTGTGCGCTTTTTCTTGTTTTTCCGCACTGTGTATTTCGTGCGTAATTGTTCGCGCCACCCGGTTGGGTTGGCGACTTATACTGTGTTTGGACTTAGTAAAGTTCTGTTGACGTCCTCCTGGTTTCCTGCGCCTGATTCCTATCATCCACCTACACCAGTCTGACAGAATCACGCATCGCAATGGAATCAGCAGGAGCGACCGCGCCCGACCGCCGATATGGGACGAACGTCTTCGTGGTCAGGAGGACCGAATGAACCAAGTCTGTCACGCCCTGGAGAGGGTGATGAACACTCTACACCGATTGGAGACCAGCGGGTGCCCACACCTCCAACCACCGACCCAGCTCCAGCGGTCAGCCCTCCGGTTTCATCTCCGGAACCCAGTGGGATTCGGCTCTCGCTCCCGAGGGCGTACGGCGGCTCCACCGCCGGGTGTCAAGGGTTCCTGCTGCAGGTGGAGCTCTACCTCGCCACCGTACACCCGGCGCCCTCGGGACACGAGAGCGTCTCAGCCTCATCTCCTGTCTCACCGGCAAGGCGTTGGAGTGGGCCAACGCCCGAGTGGAGGAGAATGGACGCCGCAACTACGAACTATGCGGAGTTCTCCCGCCGCTTCCGTGCTGTATTCGACCATCCACCAGAAGGGAAGGCGGCGGGGAACGTCTGTTCTACCTCCGACAGGGGATGAGGAGCGCACAGGACTTTGCCTTAGAGTTCCGGACCCTAGCGGCTGATGCAGGGTGGAATGAGCGGGCCCTTATTGACCATTTCCGCTGCAGCCTCCGAGAGGACGTCCAGCGAGAGTTGGCGTGCAGGGACACGTCGTTAACTTTCGACCAACTGGTCGACATGGCCATCCGGCTGGATACCCTGCTCGCCACCCGTGGGCGTCCCCGGAGGGGGTTCGCCCATTCCACTCTCCAGCGCCTCCCGAGCCGAGTCCTATGGAGCTCGGGGGTGCTGGGCGCTGGGGAACGGAGGAGGAGGAGCCCACGGGGACCTGGCCCTTGCACCAACTGTGGTCGTGGAGGGCACACTGCGGCTAGGTGCTGGGGCGGGTCCTCCAGGGGAGGAGATGGCAGGTCTAGCATTGGGGGGTCCCCCAGGTGAGTGGCGTCCTGCTTACCCAGAGCTTTCTGTCGTGCACCTAACCTTGCCTGTTTGTTTCCCACAGGTTGCACCTCGTTCCCAGCATAAGGCGCTGGTAGATTCAGGCGCAGCTGGGAATTTTATAGATCGCCAGTTCTGTGTAGAGTTAGGGATTCCCCTCCTTCCAGTGGATAAGCCTTTTCCCGTCCATGCCCTAGATAGCCGTCCGTTAGGGTCTGGGTTGATTAGGAGGTCACAGCACCACTTCAGATGATGGCGCAGGAGGGTCATGAGGAGAGAATTCAGCTTTATCTGATTGACTCTCCTGCGTATCCGGTGGTGCTGGGTCTTCCCTGGTTGATGACTCATGACCCTATTATTGGGTGGCGAGAGAAAGCTCTTAAAGGGTGGTCTGCTCAATGTGAGGGGCGGTGTCTGGGTGTTTCCATAGGGGCGACCTCGGTGGAGAGTCCGAATCTAATGCCAGCACTGCAGATTCCCCCCGAGTATGAGGATTTGGCACTGGCGTTCAGTAAGACTAGGGCTGCGCAGCTGCCGCCTCATAGACGGGGGGATTGTGCGATAGATCTCCAGTCAGGCGCAGCTCTCCCGCGGAGCCATGTGTATCCCTTGTCTCAAGAGGAGAAAAAATCTATGGAGACATACATCTCTGAGTCTCTTAGACAGGGATACATACGGCCATCCGTTTCACCCGTTTCCTCAAGTTTCTTTTTTGTGAAGAAGAAGGATGGAGGTCTGCGGCCGTGTATTGATTACCGCGGTCTCAATCAGATCACAGTGAAGTACAGCTATCCACTTCCTCTGATTGCGACTATGACGGAGTCACTGCACGGTGCGCAGTTCTTTACAAAATTGGATCTTAGGAGCGCATATAACTTGGTGCGCATCCGAAAGGGCGATGAATGGAAGACAGCGTTTAGCACGACTTCCGGGCACTACGAGTATCTAGTCATGCCATATGGGTTGATGAATGCTCCCTCAGTCTTCCAATCCTTCGTTGATGAGATTTTCCGGGACATGCAGGGACAGGGAGTGGTTGTGTACATCGACGACATTCTGGTGTATAGTCCTACCCGTGCTGAGCATGTAGCCCTGGTGCGCCGAGTATTGCGGAGGCTGTTGGAGCATGACCTATATGTCAAGGCAGAGAAATGTCTGTTTTTTCAGAAGTCGGTCTCCTTTCTGGGTTACCAGTTATCTGCGTCAGGGGTGAAGATGGAGGTAGACCGGGTGTCAGCTGTGCGTAATTGGCAAGACCCCAACCACTGTGAAGGAGGTGCAACGGTTCTTGGGTTTTGCGGAATTACTACCGGAGGTTTATCCGGGGTTTTGGACAGGTGGCAGCTCCCATAACGTCTCTGTTAAAGGGGGGTCCGGTGCGCTTGCGGTGGTCAGCTGAGGCGGACAGGGCATTTGGGAGACTGAAGGACCTGTTTACCTCGGCGCCGGTGTTGGCGCATCCGGATCCCTCTTTACCGTTCCAAGTAGAGGTGGACGCGTCAGAGGCCGGGATAGGGGCCGTTCTTTCCCAGCGTTCTGGTACTCCACCTAAACTCCGTCCCTGTGCGTTCTACTCAAAGAAGCTCAGTCCGGCGGAGCGGAATTATGACGTAGGAGACAGGGAGCTGTTAGCCGTGGTACAGGCCCTAAAGGTGTGGCGGCATTGGCTCGAGGGGGCTCAACACCCTTTCCTCATTCAAACTGACCATCGTAACCTGGAGTACATCCGGGCAGCTAGGAGACTGAATCCTCGCCAGGCTCGTTGGACTATGTTCCTGGCCCGGTTTGTGTTTAAGATCACATACATCCCTGGGTCCCAGAACGGGAAGGCAGATGCTCTGTCCCGGCGGTATGACGCAGAGGAGAGGTCAGTTGAGTCCACGCCCATACTACCGGAGTCTTGTCTGGTTGCTCCGGTGGTGTGGGAGGTTGATGGTGAGATCGAGCGGGCGTTCACGCACCGACCCGAGTCCTCCTCAGTGTCCTGTGGGTCGGACGTACGTTCCGCTCGAGATACGCGATCGCCTCATTTGTTGGGCTCATACGTCCCCCTCCTCTGGCCATCCGGGTATCGGCCGGACGGTGCACTGCCTTAGCACGAAGTACTGGTGGCCAACGTTAGCTAGGGATGTGAGGATTTATGTCTCCTCCTGTTCGGTGTGTGCCCAGTGTAAGGCGCCCAGACATTTGCCCAGGGGTAAGTTACAACCCCTGCCTATTCCTAACGACCCTGGTCCCACCTCTCGGTGGATTTTGTTACCGACCTTCCCCTCACAGGGGAATACTACCATCCTGGTCGTTGTGGATAGGTTCTCGAAGGCCTGTCGTCTCCTTCCCATGCCGGGGTCTACCCACTGCCCTACAGACCGCTGAGGCTCTGTTCACCCATGTCTTCCCGGCATTACGGGGTACCCGAGGATATAGTGTCTGGCCCGAGGCCCCCAGTTCACCTCTAGAGTGTGGAGGGCATTTATGGAACGGTTGGGGGTGTCGGTAGCCTTACCTCGGGTTACCACCCGAGAGTAATGGGCAGGTTGAACGTGTCAACCAGGAAGTGGGTAGGTTTCTGAGGTCATACTGTCAGGGCCGGCCGGAGGAGTGGGCGAGATATGTGCCCTGGGCCGAGATGGCACAGAACTCTCTTCGCCACTCCTCCACCCAACTAACCCCGTTTCAGTGTGTGTTAGGGTACCAGCCGGTGCTGGCACCATGGCATGAGAGCCAGATCGAGGCCCCCGCTGTGGATGAGTGGGTAAGGCGCTCGGAGGAGACGTGGGGCGCTGCACACGTCCATCTGCAGCGTGCCATACGTCGACAGAAGACGAGCGCCGACCTACATCGCAGTGAGGGGCCAGTGTACGCACCTGGAGATCGAGTCTGGCTCTCAACCAGAAACCTGCCCCTCCGCCTGCCCTGCCGGAAGCTGGGTCGAGCGGTTTGTGGGGCCGTTTAAAGTCCTGAGGAGATTGAACGAGGTGAGTTATAGGTTAGAACTACCTGTTGACTACAAAAATATTAACCCCTCGTTCCATGTGTCTCTCCTCAGGCCGGTGGTAGCTGGTCCACTCCAGGACTTTGAGATTGAGGAGACTCCTCCGCCCCGTTGGACATCGAGGGGCTCCGGCGTACACCGTGAGGTCCATCCTGGATTCTAGACGCCGGATGGGGGTCTTCAATATCTCTGTGGAGTGGGAGGGGTGCGGTCCGGAGGAGCGGTGCTGGTGCCAAGGAGGGACGTGTTAGACCAGTCCCTACTGACCGATTTCCATCGGGGTCATCCTGCGCGCCCTGCTCCCGTCGTCCGGGTCGTCCTCGAGCTCCCGGGTCGGCGCACGGCTGGAGCCGCGCGTCAAGGGGGGGGTACTGTCACGGTTTCGGCCGAGGCTGCTCCTCTTCCTTGTTCGGGCGGACTTCGGCGGTCGTCGTCTCCGGAGTACTAGCTGCCACCGTTCGATGTTTCTTGTTCTTTTGGTTTTGTCTGTTCATAACACCTGTCCCTTATTTGTGTCTTGATTGTTCCCCTTATTTAGTTTGTTTGTTTGGGTCAGGTGTTATGCGTGATTGTTTATGTCAGCCTGCCTCTTCGAGTTTGTTCTCTCGTTGTGTTGTATTTTACGAGTGCTCGCACTGTGTGCGCTTTTTCTTGTTTTTCCGCACTGTGTATTTCGTGCGTAATTGTTCGCGACCACCGGTTGGGTTGGCGACTTATACTCTGTGTTTGGACTTAGTAAAGTTCTGTTGACGTCCTCCTGGTTTCCTGCGCCTGATTCCTATCATCCACCTACACCAGTCTGACACTGATAATGGGCCTCTGTACGCCTATGTAGATAATCCATAAAAAAATCAGCCCGTTTCCAGCTACAATAGCCATTTACACCATTAACAATGTCTACACTGTATTTGTGATCAATTTGATGTTATTTTAATGGACAAAAAAGGGAGAGACACAGTACCTCTAATCTCAGTACAAATCCCAGGGTCTGATTGAGCAATGTCCATAGTCAATGCACAAACTGTAAAAGATAAACATAAAACGAATCAAAATTAATTTATACCCATTATAGAGACAGTATATCTCATTATACTTTTCATATTCATACTAAATGCAATTTAAATCGATTAAAAGACTATGGCATGATTTTTTTTTAAAGGAGGCACATTTTGAATTCTTACTTACCGAAGTTGGCATAAAACAAAAGCATTGTCCAATGTCTGATCTTCATTGTAATGTCAATCCTTTCTGCACTGTATAGTGTGAGGGTCTGACAACAGGGCACCTCTTTTCTGATGAAACTTATATGTAGCCGTTATACAGTAGGAGGGAACACTGAACTGAGAGAGCTCTATTGGCTGTCTGAACAAGAATAAAAGCTACAGTCTAGCTGTTTACAGTAGTTTGAGCAGCACGAACAGACTTTTAAAGAAGACAATCAAGTCAGAGTTATAAGATCAAGCCGATTAAATTGTGGCTTGATACACCGCTTTTTTATTTGAGAAATTAAACTTATTAAGACCAGCTCTCTTTTGATGTTTGGACCAACAGTAAAGGATCATATTCCCCTCTCTAGTGCCTCTGATACTGAACCCAACCCAGCCTAGCCCAGAGGTTAAATTAATCCATAATGTTGTAAGTTTCTCCCCCACAGCATACAACCTGCATTTTTGGCTCTTGGTTTTCATCTTAGGCATCCAACATTAAATAATGTAGTATTATTAGTTGTGGCAATAGCATGGCCTATAAATGTCAGACCTTTGTTGGTTACTGATGTCCTTTTAAACATAGCATAGCTATATTGTTGCCCTTTTTTATATGTCAGTCCATATCCTCTAATTAACCTCAGTTGTGCCACTGCACTGGGCATGTCCCCTTATAAGTGTATTATGTCTCTGTAATACTTTGTCTTTGTAATACATGTATTATTTGATGCAAGTGTACCTTAAGTTTTTAAAAGGAAAAATGTTTTATTTTGTCCAGCTGATAATTCAACAGTTACAATAATCCAGATGACCCATAGGAGGTCTTTTGTGTCTAGAACATGTCTTGTCATGTACAGTATAAGGGTGAAACGGGGGTGGAGCAGAGTGCATACTGGAAAACACCAACAGAATGAAACAAGTCTATTGTATGTCAGTCTCATTACCTGTATATTATTCACAGAAACATGCACTGACTGATGTGTAACACCTGAGAGTGCATGTCTGATTGGACACCAGTCAACAAGCCAACCAATACAAGACACATTTGATCCACTCTGTGTTTCTCTCTGCAGTAGTTTTTGTGCTGCACTTGTCTGATTGAGAATGTACTGAAAGTTCTCCCATGACATCATCATAAACTGGCCCCTCCCACTGAGCCCATAGATCTATAATATATGGTGCTGTATCAAACATGACACAGTTAACTCAGAGAGTTCAAATAGGGTTCATCAGCAGTTCTTTGTGGTTTGAAACTGATTTCAGGTAACTAAATATATATTAGAGTCAGTTTAATAAATAACTGTTTTGCTGTGGCTGTAATCTGTCAGGTGCAACATGAACAACAAGTAAAGATAGTGAGAACAACAGTGACACCACATATACATCCTGCTGAAAACCACATAGAGACACAGAGACACAGAGAGCAGGTAGGAGTGTCCCTTGTGTACAAAGTCAGCAGGCCCACCTGATCAAAGTGTAGATACGGCCTTGTCTTGGGCTTACAGGAGACTGCAGAGTACCTGTGAACTTGTTCACTATATGGGGGGTGGGTGTGAGTGACATGCTATCAATTTAACTAAAAGAAGACAACACATTACAGAGGAGAGATTATGTGATTAAAAAGGTTGTGGGCCTTACTTATGCAACTGCTCTCTGGAACTCAATAAAAACAAAATAATACAAGTAAATACATGAGTCATTGTATTCGTCATATAGAGATTACTCTGCTACCAGTTTTAATTTGAGTGATTGTGTGGCTCCTCCTGGTAACTAAGCTACACTTTATAATAACTTAGTTGATGATAGCTGTAATGATCTAGTGATGTAGAATGCCTGGCCTGTTTGATGCATGCAACGCTATGATGCTGAAATGGGTTTATAACATGTTATAGATGTGTAATAAGCCTGTATTAACTATATTACCTTGTTATAGATTCTTAACAGCCACAAATTGTGTTTGTTGGGAACTTGTTTGACAACTATTTCGGCTACACACAAACTATCTTAGGAAAGTACGTTTTCAACGATTCAACAATTTGAACATTTTCACAACTTCTAAAAGTTGCTTCGACTCTACTGGTGAAGCAGTCACAGGGACTTCCATATAGACTACTGCTCACTATTGAAAGATAAATGGATTGCAGTCCTGCAAGGTGGACTTATACGTTCACATTTTGTCAATAGTTTCTGAAAACTGCTAAATCACAATGTGTACATTGTCATATTTGAAATCAGTCTCTCAACAATATACTGTTCAAAGTATATTCACCTAAGCTGTTTATTTTTAGTTCAGGCTTTCCTCATGAAGAGAGTGAGTTGTGCTCTTAGTGACATGGTTGTTTGTGGTTTAGATGCAGGTGTTTGTAGAGAGCGCATGGTGAGGACTGAAGGTCATTGCTGGGGTTAAAGATGAGTTTAGCTGAGAGTTAAATCTATTTAGGGCATTCAGAACACCACAGAGATCTTTTCAGGATACAGTTAAAAAAGAGTTTGAGACAAACTAAATCACCAGTCAATAGATGCATATTTACAGTGCATTATCCAGCCAAACATACCTTTGTTACATTGAGCATAAGCCCAGTATGGTTATTGCATACTGAATCTGTGGGTGAAATTTAAGGACAGAGAAAAATATTAATGCAAACCAAACAATACCTCTATGTGAAAGCAGTTGAATGTTTTATTGGATCTAAAATGCACTTCCAGTATCAATGTTAAAAGGAGGTTGACAGAATACAAGTAATTGTAACACACAATGAAAAAGCCATAGTTATACATATAGTGTAGAAAACACAAAATCAATGCAAGTCATTAAAGTGCAATAGTTGACAATATCAGTCCATGTTTTGGCACCTCACCCCAGAATACAGTGTCTCTCTCCATGGCGCTCCTCTGTCTCTGGGTCTTTGGCTTCTTGTTGATGACATTCAGAGCAGCGTAATGGACCGACGTGAGTGTGTCATCATCTTCTTTATCCTAAAAGGAATAGCAAAACAATTCCAAAGGCATCAGGAAATGACCAGATACATTGATAGAAGGATCTGTTTACAGTTCATCAAACTCATACAAAAAAGAATGTACATCATGGTCTGCATACCTGATTGTGAGAACCGGGGACTGCCGGACCACTTGACTGAGCGTGCCGTTCCTTTTAGACAAACACATGGTGGAATCATCATCATACAATGAATTAACCCAGTTTCATGATTAAACGTAATGTATCCTGCATCAACAGCTTAAGCATATATTGTGGGCAATGATAACACTTACCTCTACACAGCAGAGAGGTTTTCTTGGTCATCTTATACAAAACACAACCAAGGACAATGATGAGGATGACACAAAGAGCCAACACTACACCCAGACAGTACACCAAGAGAACATGGTCCTCCTTACAACCATCTGTAGAAACACAGACAGTGATAGAGGAAATTCAGGACATTTTGCTCAACCAGGCATACAATCTATTCACAGCAATGTGAAAGAGTGTTAGATATTTTCAGAAATATCAGAAATATTACTTACGGTCAATGTCCAGATTGGTCCCATTCCCAAACAGTATCTCCCCACATGAGGCCACAGCACAGTAGTAAGTCCCAGCATCAGAGAGGCTGAGGTTCCTCTTGGGGAGGTTGTAGACACAGCTCTGTGTAGGAGACCCAGCCTCAGGGCTGTTCTCACATTGATCACTCCTGTCTCCATTGGTGTAAATGATTCCTGGACGGGATTCTCCTGAGCCATGTCTGAACCAATAGACACTGTGTTCTCCTGCACAGGTCTCAGTGTGTATTGTACAGTTCAGAGTCACAGAGTCCACCTGGCTGGACTGACTCAGACACAGGCTGCTGTAGCACATACATGCTTTTGGACTCTGAACCTGAAGAGAGAGACGGAGTAAGATCATGGTGTGTAAATTGTATTGGCCTGGTATTTTCATTTAGCGCCAAGTACATTTCTAATTTGATGGTGCAAAATTTAAAATCCAAAATTAGGGATTAGTTACCTTTGACAATCAAAACAGTTCCTTCTCCAAATTTGACTTTGCCCACTTTCATAGCACCACAGTAGTAAGTAGCAGAGTCCCCTGGCTCTGTCTTGGAGATGGTCAAGTTAAAGCTGTCAACTCCTCTCTTCACACTCAGATGTTTAGTCTCAGTGAAATCCTTGGTAAAGTTGTTGAAATAAAAATATTGTCCACTGGAAAGTGTCGATGTCATGAGAAGGGGTTTCTGTCCAAAAGTCTGCTTGAACCAAGCAACATTGGTATTCACATCAGTTGGCCAAAAGCAAGGATGTTCACACTAGCTCCCCGGTGAGTAGCCATCACTGGGTTTGGTTGAACAATGTCCTTGGTTAATGCACAAACTGTCAAAGCAAACAAACAATATGGATCAAAGATCAAGATAAAGACTGAACAACATCTAAAATACTTGCTACAACATAATTCAAATGCATTATAAAAGCCAATGATATGTAGATTGTTTTAAAAGGAGCTACATTGTAATTTCTTACCGGAGTTGGCATAAAACAAAAAGATTGCCCAATGTCTGATCATCATTGAAACGTCAATCCTTTCTGTACTGTACAGAATAAGGGTCTGACAACGGGGCACCTTTTATATAATGACACTTTACATAGCCTTTATACAGTGTAGGAGGGAACACTGAAACAAGAGATTGTATTGGCTGTCTGAACAGGAATAAAAAGTACTTTCTAGCAAATATGTCGTCTGGTTTACCACAGTTTGAGCAGAAAAAAAACTTTAAAGAAGACATTGTAAAGCAAGTCAGAGTTATTGTATCAAGACATTCAAGTACAGTGGGGAAAAAAAGTATTTAGTCAGCCACCAATTGTGCATGTTCTCCCACTTAAAAAGATGAGAGAGGCCTGTAATTTTCATCATAGGTACACGTCAACTATGATAGACAAAATGAGAAAAAAAATCCAGAAAATCACATTGTAGGATTTTTTATGAATTTATTTGCAAATTATGGTGGAAAATAAGTATTTGGTCACCTACAAACAAGCAAGATTTCTGGCTCTCACAGACCTGTAACTTCTTCTTTAAGAGGCTCCTCTGTCCTCCACTCGTTACCTGTATTAATGGCACCTGTTTGAACTTGTTATCAGCATAAAAGACACCTGTCCACAACCTCAAACAGTCACACTCCAAACTCCACTATAGCCAAGATCAAAGAGCTGTCAAAGGACACCAGAAACAAAATTGTAGACCTGCACCAGGCTGGGAAGACTGAATCTGCAATAGGTAAGCAGCTTGGTTTGAAGAAATCAACTGTGGGAACAATTATTAGGAAATGGAAGACATACAAGACCACTGATAATCTCCCTCGATCTGGGGCTCCACGCAAGATCTCACCCCGTGGGGTCAAAATGATCACAAGAACGGTGAGCAAAAATCCCAGAACCACACGGGGGGACCTAGTGAATGACCTGCAGAGAGCTGGGACCAAAGTAACAAAGCCTACCATCAGTAACACACTACGCCGCCGGGGACTCAAATCCTGCAGTGCCAGACATGTCCCCCTGCTTAAGCCAGTACATGTCCAGGCCCGTCTGAAGTTTGCTAGAGTGCATTTGGATGATCAAGGAGAGTATTGGGAGAATGTCATATGGTCAGATGAAACCAAAATATAACTTTTTGGTAAAAACTAAACTCGTCGTGTTTGGAGGACAAAGAATGCTGAGTTGCACCCAAAGAACACCATACCTACTGTGAAGCATGGGGGTGGAAACATCATGCTTTGGGGCTGTTTTTCTGCAAAGGGACCAGGACGACTGATCCGTGTAAAGGAAAGAATGAATGGGGCCATGTATCGTGAGATTTTGAGTGAAAACCTCCTTCCATCAGCAAGGGCATTGAAGATGAAACGTTGCTGGGTCTTTCAGCATGACAATGATCCCAAACACACCGCCCGGGCAACGAAGGAGTGGCTTCGTAAGAAGCATTTCAAGGTCCTGGAGTGGCCTAGCCAGTCTCCAGATCTCAACCCCATAGAAAATCTTTGGAGGGAGTTGAAAGTCTGTGTTGCCCAGCGACAGCCCCAAAACATCACTGCTCTAGAGGAGATCTGCATGGAGGAATGGGCCAAAATACCAGCAACAGTGTGTGAAAACCTTGTGAAGACTTACAGAAAACGTTTGACCTGTGTCATTGCCAAGAAAGGGTATATAACAAAGTATTGAGAAACTTTGTTATTGACCAAATACTTATTTTCCACCATAATTTGCAAATAAATTCATAAAAAATCCTACAATATGATTTTCTGGATTTTTTTTCCTCATTTTGTTGTCCTAGTTGACGTGTACCTTTGATGAAAATTACAGGCCTCTCTCATCTTTTTAAGTGGGAGAACTTGCACAATTGGTGGCTGACTAAATACTTTTTTCCCCCACTGTAGTAGCTTGATACAGCTGGTTATTTATTTGGGAAATGAAACTTTTATTAAAGACCAGTTCTCTTTTGATGTTTGGACAAACAGTTAATGATCCTATTCTGCTCTCTTGTGCCTCTGATACTGAGCCCATCCCAACCCAGGCCAGCTCAGAGTTTAAATTAATCTATAATACAGTTTTAGTCTGGCTGACACCTAACTTATTCCAAAGACTGTAAAAATAAGACCTGATGCGTCTGTGCTTGGCTAATTAAATCAGAGTCAAACTCACTTGTCACATGCTTAGCAAACTTAAAGTGAAATGCTTACTTACGGGCCCTTCCCAACAATGCAGAGAGAGAAAAATAGTAATTATAGAAAATGTATAACACGAGGAATAAATACAGACCAACTTTACGGACGTATTCAATCTCTCCCTATCCCAGTCTGCTGTCCCCACTTGCTTCAAGATGTCCACAATCGTTCCTGTACCCAAGAAAGCAAAGGTAACTGAACTAAATGACTATCGCCCCTTAGCACTCACTTCTGTCATCATGAAGTGCTTTGAGAGGCTAGTTAAGGATCATATCACCTCTTCCTTACCTGACACCCTAGACCCACTTAAATTTGCTTACAGATGATGCAATCGTCATCACATTGCACACTACCCTATCCCATCTGGACAAAAGGAATACTGCACCACCCGCAACCACAGGGCTCTCCAGAGGGTAGTGCGGTCTGCCCAACGCATCACGGGGGCCAACTACCTGCCTTCCAGGACACATACAGCACCCGATGTCACAGGAAGGCCAAAAAGATAATCAAGGACAACAACCACCCGAGCCACTGCCTGTTAACCCCGCTATCATCCAGAAGGCAAGGTCAGTACAGGTGCATCAAAGCTGGGACCGAGACACTGAAAAACTGCTTATATCTCAAGGCCATCAGATTGTTAAATAGCCATCACTAGGCGGCTTCCACCCGGTTACGTAACCCTGCACCTTAGAAGCTGCTGCTCTATATATGTAGACTATAAATCACTGGCCACTTTAATAATGGAACACTAGTCATTTTTGCTTTACTCATCTCATATGTATATACTGTATTCTATTCTAGTGTATTTTAGTCTATGCCACTCCGACATTGCTCATCCTAATATTTGTATATTTCTTAATTCCATTCTTTTACTTTTAGATTGTGTGTATTTTGTGTATTGTTAGATATTACTTCACTGTTGGAGCTAGAAACAGAAGCATTTCGCTACACTCACAATAACATCTGCTAAACGTGTATGTGACCAATAAAATGTGATTTCATTTGATTTGACTCTTTAACTAACTATTTAGCAGTCCTATTGCTTGGAGGTCGAAGCTGTTCAGGGTGCTGTTGGTTCCAGACTTGGTGCATCGTTACCACTTGCCGTGCGGTAGCAGAGAGAACAGTATGACTTGGGAGACTGGAGTCTTTGACAATTTTAGGGCCTTCCTAACAAACCTCCAAACATGCTTCAATGCCATACAACACTCCTTCAGTAGCCTCCAACTGCTCTTAAACTCTAGTAAAACTAAATGCATACTCTTCAATCGAATGCTGCTGGCACCCGCCCACCCGACTAGAATCACTACTCTCGACGGGTCTGACCTAGAGTATGTGGACAACTACAAATACCTAGGTGTCTGGTTAGACTGTAAACTCTCCTTCCAGACTCACATTAAGAATCTCCAATCCAAAGTTAAATCTAGAATTGGTTTCCCTATTTCGCAACAAAGCCTCCTTCACTCATGCTGCCAAACATGCCCTCGTAAAACTGACTATCCTACCGATCCTTGACTTCGGCGATGTCATTTACAAAATAGCCTCCAACACTCTACTCAGCAAATTGGATGTAGTCTATCACAGCGCCATCCGTTTTGTCTCCAAAGCCCCATATACTACCCACCACTGTGACCTGTACGCTCTCGTTGGCTGGCCCTCACTACATATTCGTCGCCAAACCCACTGGCTCCAGGCCATCTATAAATCACTGCTAGGCAAATCCCCACCTTATCTTAGCTCATTGGTCACCATAGCAACACCCACCCGTAGTATGCGCTCCAGCAGGTATATCTCACTGGTCATCCCCAAAGCCAACACCTCCTTTGGCCGCCATTCCTTCCAGTTCTCTGCTGCCAATGACTGGAACAAATTGCAAAAAATATCTGAAGCTGGAGACACTTATCTCCCCTCACTAACTTTAAGCATCAGTGTTCAGAGCACCTTACCGATCACTGCACCTGTACACAGCCCATCTGAAATTAGCCCGCCCAACTACCTCATCCCTATATTGTTATTTATTTTGCTCATTTGCACCCCAGTATCTCTATTTGCACATCATCTCTTGCACATCTATCATTCCAGTGTAAATACTAATTGTAATTATTTTGCACAATAGCCTATTTATTGCCTTACCTCCATAACTCTACATTTGCACACACTGTATATATATATATTCTGTTGTATTTTTGACTTTATGTTTTGTTTTACCCCACATGTAACTCTGTGTTGTTGTTTTTATCGCACTGCTTTGCTTTATCTTGGCCAGGTCGCAGTTGTAAATGAGAACTTGTTCTCAACTGGCTTACCTGGTTAAATAAAGGTTAAATAAAATAAAAAAATAAATTCCTCTGACACCGCCTTGTATAGAGGCCCTGGATTGCTGGGAGCTCGGCCCCCAGCTTGGCCCCCAGATGTCCTTAGTGATGAGCTTCTGTGGATCTGTTGGGGCAGTATGCGAATAGGAGTGGGTCCAGGGTGTCTGGGATGATGTGGTGTTGATGTGAGCCATGACCAGCCTTTCAAAGCATTTTATGGCTACAGATGTGAGTGCTTAAGTGTCGATAGTCATTTAGACAGGTTATCTTGCCGTTCTTGAGCACAGGGACTATTGTGGTCTGCTTGAAACATGTAGGTATTACAAACTGTGTCAGGGATCTTGGTCCTGTATTGACGCTTTGCTTGTTTGATGTTTGGTCGAAGGGCGAAGTAGCATTTATTATAAGCGTCCGGAATAATGTCCCTCTCCATGAAAGTGGCAGGTTTAGCATTTAGCTCATTGTGGATGTTGCCTGTAATCCATGGCTTCTGGTTAGGATACGCACTTACGGTCACTGTGGGGACGTCATCCTCGATGCACTTGTTAATGAAGCCCGTGACTGATGTTGTAAACATATTCCAGTCTATGCTAGCGAAGCAGTCCTGTAGCTTAGCATCCGCTTCATCGGACCACTTCCGTATTGAACATGTCACTGGTACTTTTGCTTGTAATCAGGAATCAGGAGGATACAGTTATGGTCATATTTGCCAAATAGCGTGCGAGGAGAGCTTTGTATGTGTCTCTGTGTGTGGAGTAAAGGTGATCTAGAGTTTTTTTGCCTCTAATTGCATAGGTGACATGCTGACAGAAATTAGGTGAAATGGATTTCAGTTTTCCTACATTAAAGTCACCTGCCACTAGGAGCGTTGCCCTCTGGGTGAGCATTTTCTTGTTTGCTTATGGCCCTTTACAGCTCGTTGAGTGCGGTTTTAGTGCCAAAATCGGTTTGTGGTTGTCAATAGACAGTTACAAAAATATAGATGAAACCTCTATTGGTAAATAGTATGGTCTACTGCTTATCATGGGGTATTCTAACTCAGGTGAACAGAACCTCGATACTTCCTTAAAATGTGAGTTGCGCACTCAGCTGTTGTTAACGAAGAGACACACATCCTCTCCCCCGAGCTTCCCCAACCCCACCTGTTACCGAATTCCCATGCTGGTGTCTGTTCATCCTCACCTCACAACCTTGAGCTGCACACACCATTCCCCTTCCCCCAACAACCCCGGAGCCTGAGAGTCTAGGGGGGTACCATAAACATGACCTATTTGACCTGTGCCCTGATAGGTTGCTGGGGAGGTTACTAGGAGGCCCATCCTCTTCGACTATGCAGGTCACACAACACTTGCAGTCTCCCTCAAGCAGTGGCAGAGAGCAACATCTCTGTCTCTGTCCATCAACAACTGGACTCAATAACATATTTCTGGGCTTGTGGGATGGGGTGCGTGTGCAAAGTGAGTTATGTGATATTTGTAAATTGTTCTTCATAATTAGTTGTTACTATTGTTGTATGCTGCCTTTGTGTATAGCTGCATTGTAATGTGTAGGTAGCATATACATTTTCATACAGTCCTTCCCTTGTTAATAGCCTTGTTGCTCTACTTGTGCTATGAGATAGCATTGTGTACAGTGAATACTTTACCTCTGTTTCTCCTGTTTCAGAACCAATTCCATTCCACCACCTTTCCCACTTTTCATCCCCATGTATATTCCCATATGCATCCCCCATATTCATAATCTCAGTGTGTATAAATAAAGTTACTGTATGTGTCAACTCTTGGACTGCCTTATTCCCCTCTAACTGGGGGCGGTGTCAGTGGGTCACAAACCAGTAAAATACGTGAGAGCCGGTTTGCTCTCTTTCAGCACTGTTCTGTCCTGTCGATGTATAGAAGAAAACTGCTAGATTTTTATTTACCATGTCCTTGTTAAGCCATGACTCAGAGAAACAAAGGATATTACAGTTCTTAAGATCACGTTGATAGGCTAGTATCGATCGGAGCTCATCCAGTTTATTCTCCAGTGATTGCACGTTTGCCAATAGAACTGAGGGTAGAGGCGGTTTATCCACTCGCTGACGTAGTCTCGCAGTATCCCACATGCCAGCCTCTATAGCGACGTCTCATCCTTCTTCAAGTGTCAGGATTTGGGCCTGGTCCTGGATAATCAACATGGTATCGCATCTGACTCATTGAAGTAGAAGTCCTCATCCAAATTGAGGTTAGTGATAGCTGTTCTGATGTCCAGAAGCTTTTTTCGTCATACTGTAGGAAACGATGGCGGAAACATAATATACTAAAAAAGTTAAGATCAGCTCCAAAAAATACACAAAATAGCACAACTGGTCAGGAGCCCGTATAATGGCCGCTATTCCCTCCAACGACATTCCATATCAACATCAGCATTATGGAGATAGATTGGGGGTAAGGCCCTGTGATAGACTAGAGTCATCTCCAGGAGGTGTACTGTACATCAAGCTGCCTCACGCTACTAAAAACAGGATATAGGCTGCTGTTCCTGGAGCCGTTCCGGCTCGCAAAAGCCAAGGCTCATTCTAGACTACCTCCTTTTTGACACCTAACTAGAAAACCTCCTGACTTCAGAGTCTGGAGGCTGTTTTGATGTTGTCGGCACGATGCGTCGATAATGAAGGGGGCTGTGCTTTTTTTACTGATTGGTTCACCTCTGTCTCTTTCCCCACTCAAACACCCACATGGACAGCCACACACAACCCACTGTGTCTTGTTTGATACAGGTATACCCTACGTCTTTGAAAGAAAACAAATATAATTTTGACCAGGACATTCAACAGCTACTGAAAAAGAGCAACCTGGCTCTAAATGTTTACCCTGGTCTGTGACCAGGAAATGTACATGGGGATGGAAAGTGGGAAATGTAGAGGTTCTGTAGAAGGAAATGAAAGGCAATGAAACTGTACATACGATATCACAAGAGGTTTAATAACCATAATACAGGAATGTATAAATGGCATATAATCCTGAACATGTTTGCAGGTTACAAGCTGTACAGAGGCAGCATACATAATGCAACAATATCTAACTATTAAGAACAATGTAAACATGTCCCACAACTCACTTCGTTCACGCACACAGTCACACATGTCCAAAGATATATGAGTGAGTCCAGCTGTTGTTGTGAAGAACAGAGATGAGCTTGCTGCTCTTTCTGTGACGGCTTGAAGGAAACTGAGAGGAGGAGGCAGGAATTTGGGATCTGGGACCCAAGATGACTGCTTGTGATTGGCTGACCCCACGGTGTGTTAAGGCTCCTGGTAACCATGACCCCTAGTAAGAGGCGAAGGGAGCCTACTGCAGGAATTAGAAAGTTACAGAGTTTGTCCCTGAGGGAGGGCTGTGAGAAAGAGATGGTGTGCTAAGAGTCACCGGCAGGGAATTCGTAACAGTTGCAATGCTCAGATGAGTAGGAGGTCTGTTGTGCATAGATGTGGACAGGGGTAGAGAGCATCATTAGTGAATAGGATGAACAGGATGAAACAAGTCTATTGTATGTCAGTCTCATTCACATAAATATCCATTATTAACTGAATTGTAACACCTGATAGTTTAGTAAGGGTCAGGGGTTTACCTGGGTGGTAGGGCTCTTGGCTGTAGCCTGGATACACCTTCTACTCTACACTGTAAACTAATGATTGCAATTCAATAATTAATTAAAACTATGAACTTGTAAGTGATAAGATATTGTGTGGGTCTGCATGGCAGTGGTCTGTGTTGCTTATTTTGATGGGTGTGAACAACGAAGAATAAGAGTAACTGACTGACACTACATAGACATCCTGCTGAAAACCACAGGGTGTGTCCAAGGCCAGCAGGCCTGTCCACAGCGTAGAGATGGCTTCATCTTGAGCTCACAGCAGACCAAAGTGTTCAGATACCTGTGAACAGCTCACTGAGTGCATGTTGAGTGGGTGGGTTTAGCATGGTAACAGTAGGTTGACTCTGCAGAAGCCCTCTGGACAAACATTCATAAAGGCATATCATGTACAGAACACAAGAGAAGGAGGAATTACATGTCAATTGGTATCAGTTGTTTAAGTTGTTGACACAGGATGCTGTAGAATGGTCTTGTAAGTAATTCTCTTGATGGTTTTACTACTTGTTGGTTTGTGGTTTTCTCACCAATCTGGACAGACCTGGGTTAAAATAGTACACTATTTATTTTCTCCTACTTACTTTAGGTGCACTTGATTTATCTTTCCTCCATTGAACCGGTCAAGCTAAAACAAGTTTACCTAAAGAATTGGAAAGAAAACTAATACTATTTTTGACCATGTCATTCAACAGTTACAATACTCCAGATGACCAATAGGAGGTCTGTTGTGTCTAGAACATGTCTTGTCATGTCATGTTCAGTATCAGGGTGAACAGGGGTGGAGCATCATGAGTATATGTGGGGGAAACACCTACAGAATGAAACAAGTACATTTTAGTCAGTCTTACATTATCTGTATATAATTTACAGAAACATTAACTAACTGATGTATAACACCTGAGAGTGCATGGCTGACATGACTCCCCCAGCCTAACTAATACATGTGACAGATTTGATCTATTCTGTTTCACTCTCTGGTTAGTGTTGTTCTAATAGGAAGTAATCTATCAGAATATATTGATTGAGAATGTACTGAAAGTTCTCCCATGACATCATCATAAACTGGCCCCTCCCCCTTAGCCAAAATATCTATAATAGATGGTGCTGTATCACACATGACACAATTAACTCAGAGAGTTCAAATAGGGTTCATCAGCAGTTCTTTGTGGTTTGTAACTGTTTTCAAATAACTAAATATATATTAGAGTCAGTTGAATAAATAACTGTTTTGCTGTGGCTGTAAGCTGTCAGGGGCAACATGAACAACAAGTAAATATAGTGAGAACAACAGTGACACCACATAGACATCCTTCTGAAAACCACATAGAGACACAGAGACACAGAGAGCAGGTAGGAGGGTCCTATGTGCACAAAGCCAGCAGGCCACCTGACCAAAGCGTAGATACGACCTCATCTTGGGCTTACAGAAGACTGCAGAGTATCTGTGAATTTGTTCAATGTGTGGGGGTGGGTGTAAGTGGCATGCTATCAACACAACTAAAAGAGGACAACACATTACAAAGGAGAGATTACTTTAATAAATAGGTTCTCTCCAATACTTATTCAACTACTCCCTGGAACTCAATATAAAACTACAAGTCAACATGAGTCATTGTCTTTGTCATATAGAGATCACTCTGCTACCCATTTTATTTTGAGTGATGCTGTGGCTCCTCCTGTTAACTAAGGTGCACTTTATAATAACTTAGTTGATGTTAGTAGTAATGATCCAGTGATGATGACTACCTGGCCTGTTTGATGCATGTGACACCATGATGCTGAAATGGGTTTATAACATGTTGTAGATGTGTAATACGCATGTAATAAAGGTATATATTACCTTGTTATAGATTTTTAACAGCAACACATTGTCTTTGTTGGGACTACACACATTAACTATCACAGGAAAGTAAGTTTTCAATGATTCTTAATTAATAATATGAACATTTTGACAATTCTAAAAGTTGCTGCCGACTCTACTGTTAAGGCAGTTATGTGGACTTCCATGTACACTGCTGCACCCTATTGAAATTGAAATAAAGTACAGTACTTCAACCTGCACAAATGCATATTAACATTTTGTATTGTTTGTGAAAAATTCTTATTTACAATATGTACATTGTCGTATTTGGATTATATTTTCAACAATATCAACTCTTTTCAAAATATACTCAGCTAAGAAGTCTATTTTTAGTTCAGGCTTTTTCTCATGAAGAGAGTGAGTTGTAATCTTAGTGACATGGGATGTTTGTGGTTTTGAAGCACTGAGGTGTGGGAAGAAGTGTGTGGTGAGGACTGACGGTCATTGCTGGGGGTTAGAGATGAGTTAAGCTGAGTGGTAAATCTATTTAGGGCCGTCAGAATACCACAGATATGTGATGCAGGATACATCCTCAAAAAGAGATTCTGATACAATGAAAGTGTTAGTCAATAGAATGTACTCTATGCATGTTATTATGCACATCATGTAATCAGGATGCAATGTCCCTGCAAACCTACCAGTGAATTTTACCTCAGGCTTTTGTCATGAAGAGAGTTAGTTGTGCTCTTAGTGACATGGATGTTTGTGGATTTGATGCACTGAGGTGAACAGTGTGTGGTGAGGATTGACGGACATTGCATGGGGTTTTGAGATGAGTTAAGCTGAGTGGAAAAATATATTTAGGGCCTTCAGAACACCACAGAGATGTAATGCAGGATACAGCTTAAAAAGAGAGTTTGAGACAACTGAAAGTGTTAGTCAATAGAATGTCCTCTATGCATGCTATTATCCTCCTCACGTAATCTGGATGCAATGTCCCTGCAAATTTACCAGTTTAGCTTGATGAATATGAGAGAAAATCAAACAATACATTTAAATAAAAGTGAATTAATGTTGTATTTTATATGAAATGCACAACAGTATCGAAACAGTAATGTAAAAGTAGTTTGACAGA